>NC_051437.1:28580964-28588805 GCF_001649575.2 Kryptolebias marmoratus
TGGAGATTCTCCTGAGACTTCAGGAAGAGAGGCGCAGTGGAAGAAATGCTCTGGATGCTGCGATTGTTGCGCGGAGTAGGACAGCTGTTATCCGCCGGAGATTTCAGGCTTTACAGCGCCTTCAGCTGGGGGACAGACAGCTAAACGCTGCAGGGTAAGCTAACGCTGTTGTTTACATTCCTACCTTCACTCTTTATGCTCGCATCTGGTCACACCCACGACCAATGAGTGAACAGGAGCTAAGCTTGCGCCGCCCACGAAGCAGGGCTGGCCCTACTCTGAAGCAGGGACCAAAGAAGCAGGGCCGGCCTCGAAAAAAATGCAGATGGAAACGCGCACAAAGCGAGCTGAGTAGAGTGGAGCCGGGACCTTTAGAGCCGGTGGAAAAGGGGCATAATTGGACCAAACACCAAAAAACGGATAGAAAATGTTCAGCATTCTGAGTCATTCACTTTGATGACTTTGAATCAAATCTATAAATCGAGTGATTCACAAAGTTCTCACAGAAACATGTCTCTGGTGACCAGGTAAGGCAGCCATGATGGAATACTTTACCAAATATTCTGCTGAGGAAGGAGAAAATGAGCGTATCGGCTCAGATTTGTAATAACCCTCATAGCTCCTCGTCACTTCCATCCAGGTCATATACAGTCTGAAACCTCTAAACTCTAAACGTTAGAGTCATCTTCAACTTCTCCGGCCTGAAAACCTAAAAAATAAAGAGACGCCCCCTCTGTGCTGAAGGTCTTCCTGCTTTCAGCTCATAAATTTACAGCAGGTAAATAATGAATCACTTGTAATCAAGCGTATTAATAAATAATTCACAGTGTCCTGGTCGTCTCCGTACCTGAGAGAAGGCTTCCATCTTCTCCCTGCCAAAGACGTTAACGCGCTCCTTCCTCCCATCGAGCAGAGTTTAAGTGTTTTTATTCCCCTCCAGAAGACGTTAAAGTGCTGTCAGGCCTTAATGTGTTTTCTCTGAAGGAAGGAGATCAGGTTCTGCTCCTGCCGGACGCCGGCCTGATAAACTGCAGTCGTGTTCCAGTCGGACGGCGACACCCGTCACGTTAAAACACGCTGCTGATGAAGGACGGCTCGGGCGAATCGTGGCTGTAGCCCTAAAGCCTGGATGAGGAAACGCTGACTCAGCACTTCTCCTGGCTGCGGGTTTCTAACCGCCGGCTCTGTGTGGGAAACGACCGTCAGAAATCCGAGCTGCTCCTTTGGAGACCCTCACCGCTTCCACTCCTCACTTTCTGAGGAGCTTATCTGCTTTTAGATTTAACACATACTCGTGTCTTATCTGCGTTATATTTTCTTTGAATCCCTGATAGTCTGCCTGTTAGCAAAATATCTCATGAGCCACTGGACAGTTTAATGAAACTTGCAGAAATAAACAGCAGAAGATTGATCCAGGTGGCGGGTGACATGCATTCCTTCAAGGTTTTGTTTTCTTGTCTTTAACTTTTATTTTTTTAACTTTTGCTCATCGTGTTGATTCAGACGACGCAGAAATGATGATTGAACTGTTTAATTTCTTTCCAGTTTAAACAGTTTCCTGTTAACCCGTCCGGCCGGTTAATAAAGAAGCACTGATTGGTCATTTGAGCTCTGTGTTTCCTGAATTAAACTCATTCAGTTTCATTTTTTAGGCGAAAGTCTTTCACATATATTTATATATATCATTAAAAACTTGAAAGCTGACTTGTTTCCCAGTTGTTTCAGCCTCTGGGATGTTTCTGACTGTTGTTGCTCTGCCAGCTTCCAGGCTTCTGGTTTCATCCTCTGCATATCAAACAGCGAAGGAGAAGTAGGTCAGATTTCTCCTCTCTTCTCTCAGCCTCAGCCTCCACACCTTCATCCTCCCTTTTATTCTCGTTCCTCCCCTCCACCTCTCCCGGGTTGTTTACATAACAACTCTGCCTGTCTCCTGATTGCTGACGAAAAAGTGGCCCTGATGCTGAAGAATTAAAAACTCAGTCTGGTTGTCAGTTTTACAGATATTGAGCCAAGATTTGGTGTGGTAGTAGCTGAGAGATTGTTCATAACAACCTGCAGTAACGAGGGCGCTGCTTCGGTTGGTCTTAGTGAAGAAAGAGTCGAGTCGAAAGGCAGAACTCTGGACTTCCTGCTCCGTCTACAGTCCAACCCTCACCTGTCATAAGGTCTGGATCAGGACCCAAAGGACCAGATCCTGGATCCAAGTGGCCGGGCTCAGCCTTAGAGATCAGGTGAGGAGCTCCTCCTCGTCGAAAGGAGGCAGCTGAGGTGGTTCATCTGATCAGGACGCCTCCCTGTGGAGGTTTTACAGGCATGTCCCACTCGGATCAGACCCAGAACTCTCTGGAGGGATTGTGGATCCCCCAGGAGGAGCTGGAGGAGGTCTGGGTTTCTCTCCTGGACCTGTTTCCTCCACGACCCGACCACGGATAAGCGGATACTTGTGGGTTCTGCAGGATCTCAGTCCATCACAGCGAGGTGTGGTACCGGTGGCGTTCTTGGTCCCGGCTGTCTCCTGAGCTGATCCCTCACCTTTCTCAACCTCATCATCCTCACCCCATGAGGAAAGATCTCCAGACGAAGGCACCAACCGTTGAAGCTTCTTGCTGACGGTCTTGTCGTCCGTTCCAGCCTCGCACAGATCCACGATCTGGTCCCTGACGCCCGTCCTTCAGCAGCTCCTGGTCCTTGGAGGTGGAGAGTTTATCTGTAATTAATCAACTGTTGGTCAAGAAGTTGGCATAAAACCAATCTGTGGAAGAGAAAAGTTTGGTTGGATTGAATCAAACACCTGTTTCACTTCATGTCGTGGATTTTTATCAGATATTCTGTCTCTCTTCATTAAAACAAAACTGCAATAAAATTAGAAACTGTTTATTTCTTCATAACTGTAACAACTCTTCTCCTACCGCTTCAAAGTCTGCCACAGTTAGTTTTATTATTTTTTTACATTAAACTGATAATTACCCTCAGATTATTTGTTTCAGCAGAAAGAAAAGAACCAAACTGCTGCAGAAAACGTGTGATTAACGTGTAAATGTGCTCCTCGCTGCAGAGCTGGGTTTGAAAGAAACCTTTGAAGTCTCGTTGAAGCCTTTCCACAGGAGCGGATCAGAGACTGGGAGCCTTTGTTCTCACACACACACACACACACACACACACACTCAGTGAATGAACGGCACTGATACAGCCAGAGACGTACGCTGACAGATTTCTGGATGTCGGAGACAATGAGGCGCAAACGGAACATCCTGTGGTGCTAAAACAGACAGGAGCGTAAAAAAAATCCTCTCAGGAGGACATGTTGTGTAACAGGACGATCTTAAAAACGTTTTAATTTACAGTAGATGCAGAAAAAATCCGTCTGAACCCCAAACTGGAGGCTATAACTCACAGCGGACAAGTTATAGCATCAAAATATAAGAAAAAGGAAGTCAGTTTAACACAAATCTTTCATTTTATTTGGCTCATCCAGCTTTTTATTCTATGTTTTTAAGAAAACAGACAAATAGCTGCTTTATTTTTTTGTCAAAATCTATTCAAAAACGAACCAACATACCTTGAAGGAATGCATATCCTCACCACCTCATCCTAAAGTTTTAAGATCTATGATCTGTTTGAGCTCAGAGTATGTGATCGGGATGACTCTCAGCTACTACCGCTCCAAATTTCAGCTCAGTATCTGTAAAAATGAGCTTTTTGTGTTTGGGCCCTGTGGCCAGTCGGAGTTTGGTTGAGATGGTTAAAGTTATAAAAACCTCAGCAGAGATTCAGGCTTTTAACCTTTTCCCCGCCCAGCTGAAGATTTGCTGTTATTAAAGCTTCCCGAGCTGGGCCAAAACGTGCTTCATAAATTATTAATTAATATTTTGCAAGTTGAATGCCGTCTAGGGGGATGCTGGTTTCAGTTGTGGCTGTAAAACGAACACTCGGCTGTTTTATTTAGCGTTTGTCGTTCACGTTTGCAGGTTTTTTCAGCCACGTTATTGAAGCTCAAAGTCCTTAGAACCAGATTTTAATATCAAAATGTGAAGAAAATCTGATGTTTTCCTGTCTTGTAACTGGAAATGGGTGCTTTTCACTTCGTGTTTATTGTATTTACTCGACTTGGCCGTGTTTTCTTCATGTCTCTTGTCTTGCAGAAAGCCTACTGTGGCCACTGTAGTGAAAGGATATGGGGGCTGGGCGGGCAGGGCTACAAGTGTATCAACTGCAAACTGCTGGTCCATAAGCGCTGTCACCGACTCCTCCCTCAGACCTGCCAAAGGCTTATGGTGAGTTCTTCATCCTGTCGGCACCGACCCGTCAACCCAGAGGCGTCAACCGGCACGTTAATCTGAGCAGGAGTGCGATAAACCGGAGTTACAGCTGATAAAGTAAAACACCAACTGCTGCCAGACTTTAACAAATCCTGAGGTCAACCCCTCATTATCCTCCTGCACATCAGCTACAATGAAGACCAAAACTGAATTAAAATAGAAGCATTTATTTAAAACAAGTGACTTGAATGTGTATATGTTTGTAAATCCATGGGGATCAGCCTCAGAGGACTCAGGGCACAACCATGATGACTCACTGAAATGACATGAATTAGTTTATATAAATGTTGATTCAACACACAAGATTTTAGCATAGATTTTACCTTTTTATCAAATACCAGTGAGGTGTTGTAGTTTTGGAGCTGGACCAGTTCTAGTATGTAACACTGTGGTCTTGATCAATCAATCAAATTTTATTTGTACATTTCAGCAGCAAGGCATTTCAAGGTGCTTTACATAATTAAAAAACAAAACTCTCTAACCCTAATTTAGCCATAAGCAACTCTAAACAGGTGGGTTTTAAGTTGAGATTTAAAGGCACCCAGTGTTTCAGCTGTTTTACAGTTTTCTGGAAGTTTGTTCCAAATTTGTGGTGCATAGAAACTAGGGCTGCAACTAACTAATTTCAATAATCGATTAATCGGGCGATTATTTTCTCGATTAACCAATTAATCGGTCGTCTTGCCCAATGACTTATATGGATNAGGTAGCAAAGCTGCGCTCTTCTTCGTAGACATTGAGTTTGGCTGCAGCTGCACACAGTTGCAGCGCCTCCTACAGGAAACTGGTGGAGCTACGCAGAGAACCACGCCGTTCAGAAGCCTTGTTTGGATTCATGTTTTTATAATATACACAGCAGCTTTTTAACCCCAGCTCTAAAATAGTTGGGATGTTGCATAAAATGTGAATTAAAAACACAATGTCGTGATTAGCAGATCTCATAAACCAATATTTTACTCACAAGGAAACATATCAAATGTTATTTTTGGGGGGAAAGACAGTAATTTTGCATTTTATGGCAGCAGCAGATCTCAAAATCGTTGTTCCACGCCGTGGTATGAATAAAAAAAACAACTGGAGGAGCATTTCACCACTAATTAGATCAACATGTCAGTGAGAGGAAACTCTCAGAAGTAAAGATGTTTTTTATGTGTAATTTTATCATTTACAGATAGTTTGCTCTGTATGTTTTCCTTTTTTCCTTGTGATTCTTACAGAAACTCTGAAATACCCAAACATGCCACTAGAGGGCAGGATTGTCCACATTAACAACTTTTTAAAATACAAAGAAAGAATATTCTTCATTTGAAGTGGTTTTAAAATATATACGGCTGGCTGATGTCTCTTTTTGTTTTGTTGCCTTTAAAACCCGAAATTAAAAATAACTGCTTTAAAGCTGCATTTCTTTTTATTTTAAAAAGAAACAATTAAAAGATAACAGAAAACTTGAGAGTGCGTAACTATTCACCCCCTCCCTGATGGAAACGCTTCAGCTGAGACGTCCCGGCTCCGCCCCTGTCTCACATCTTCTTCTTTCCTCCAACTCTGAGGCGGTTTCCAGGTCACGTCCCCGTTGCATGATGCTGCCACCACCATGCTTCGCTGTGGGGATGCTGTTCTCAACATGATGAGAAGCTCAGCTCATGACAAACGGCTGCTTCGCGGTTCGACAGCGGCAGGTTTGCTGTAGCGACGTAATCGTTTTTTTTAAACCGAGGATTTATCCGGCGCTCTGTGGGACGTTCGGGGTTTGCAGCTGCAAGCAGGAAATGTGTTTCAGGCTGACAAACGGCGAGCGCCACGAAATCAATCAGTTCAAAAGCCCAGCCCCTAAAGATAAAAGTCTTGATTAGAAAATCAATGTGATCAATAGTGTTTGCTGTGGTTGTGAGCTCCCTGTCTGCTGTCAGGATTGATCAACAGCTCTGTCTTCGGCCTCAGATAAGTGACTCTGTGGTTCCGTAAGATTAAACGCCTCGTTCCGGGGGAATCCTCGCGTCGGCGTCCGTCTTCCTGAGCGTTAGCCAAATGCAGTTCTCCACCCAGGTTCTCACAGATATGATCCAGCACGCGCTCCGCCGGGAGTGTAAGAGCATGAGCGGATATGTCGCCGGGTACCTGGGAGATCACGTCGGGGGATACCTGGATGAAATTGTCAAATTCTTTTTCCAGGATCCAGTCATGCCATCACAGGAGCCCCCTTCAGACGCCAAGAGCGAAGAGGTGGACCTTCCACCGGAGGACACGGAGGACACAAACGGGAGTAAGATACCGATACTATTACTACTTCTTCTACTACTTTGACATCGTCGTCTTTTCTCTACTTCACCCTCAGTTCTCACTTTTTTTAAAAAAAAAGCCTAAATATTTATTCATCCTCTGGTCGGATTTCAACAAAACTTGCAAACTAATCAACGGACGTACGTCTGAAAACCGATTAGCCTTCGGCATTGACGCATTTCAAGATGGCCGCCACAACCAGTGACCTCAGAAGCAGTTTTTACAGATGTGGATCTGAAAGTTAAACATCGATCTGTGTTCATGTTTACGTCGACAGCCTCCCTGTTGTTGTTTTCATGTTAACTCAAATAATTCCCCTTATTTTTAATTAGTTGTTGACAAAACAAACAGTTTCTAAACTGGTCTAAACCCTAAAATACATGTTTGATTAATTAACTGCATAACAACAGGCTGTAAAGCTTTGAGCTCTAATCTGTGTTCTTTAGCTCCCTCTAAAGGCCAAAAAAAGAATAACTTGATCCTAAACTCTGTTCCTGTTTCTGTCTTCGCAGTATCGTTTCTGCCGCACAACTGTGCAGTGGATAAAAGCGACGACGCGGACACGGAGGTGAGACTTTTATCCGCTCGCTCCTCCGTCTGACACGCCCCCGAGCTAAAACTCACATGAAGGTGTGGTCCCGCCCCGCAGGACTCGGACCTGAGCCGCCTGCAGGACATCAGCACGGTGGTGGACGGGATCGACGGCATCAAGCTGTCCCAGGGCGTGAGCCTCAGCCTGAGCGACTTCGAGCTGATCCGGGTGATCGGGCGAGGCAGCTACGCCAAGGTTCTGCTGGTCCGGCTGAAGAAGAACGAGCAGATGTACGCCATGAAGGTGGTGAAGAAGGAGCTGGTCCACGACGACGAGGTGAGGCGCTGCAGACACGAGGGCCGGAGTTTCAAACTAGCTGCCGAGTTTTAGTTTGTCCGTATCAGAGCTGCTATAAACCTGCAGCTGTTAGTGATTTAATACAAACAAAACGTGTGCATCGAAAAAAAATCAGCTTCAGAACGGAGAGAGGTAAATTCCAGTCCCTCCAGGATTTCACGGGGCATTTTTCTAAAAGTCGACTTTTTATTTTTACTAAAATCAATAAACAGCCATAACTTTTAATATCTAAACCCAAAATCCTTCCTAGTTTTGTAAGATAATTCCCAACAAACATTGACATTCTCAAAAGGTGCTTTATTTGAGAACTTTGATAGCTTCTAAACTGACATTCATGAGCATTTCTGGATTGT
>NC_051437.1:28589169-28596088 GCF_001649575.2 Kryptolebias marmoratus
CACGTGTCTTCTTCCTGAGTTATTTGGGGTTATTTTGTATTCCACGCTACACAAACCCACAAAGAAGAGACTAGACCGCAGAAACGGTGGAGAATCACTTTAGAAACAATAAATATTGGGTTAAAGTTGCAGGAAAGTTGCTGTGTTTTGGGCAAAGTTGCAAAAAGTTGCGATTTCACGGGGTTTGCTTGATTTTGTGTTAATAGTTGCGATCGCAACATCGCAAAATCCTGGAGGTTCTGAAATCTACACACAACACGAGACTGTAATTTTGGTGCAACACATCTTGTTATAAGAAGGTGTTTGTGACGGTATCTGCTACGGAAGGAGGTGATGTTATTTAATTCAATATGTCGTAGAAACACAAGGCAAACACACAAACGTGACACAAGTATTACCGTATTATTACTATAACTGAGCCTTAACACTGCGAGCTCCGCGGCTTTGTCGTACGACTTCTTCCATATATAAGGCGCTCTGGATTATAAGACGCATGTCGTTTTTTGAGAAAACTAAAGACTTTTAAGTTCGCCTTACAGTCCAGAAAGAGGAGTTAAAGTTTCATTTCTGATTTGAATCTGATCTTTGTCAACCCTGGAGGAGTGTGAGGATCTAAAAACTGTTGTTGGTCACATTATTGGGAAGAAACTTTTCAGTCCCCATCTAGTAACACATTAAGAACTGATTGTTTAAGTTTGTGGTCTCCAGTCCTGGTCCTCAGGGTCTCCATCCTGCAGGTTTTACTTGTTCCTCTGCTCCAACACACCTGATGTGAATCAGCGGGTGATTAACAGGCTTCTGCAGAACATGAAGAGGTGATTTAACCATGAATCAGGTGTGTTGGAGCAGGGAAACAAGGAAAACCTGCAGGATGGTGGCCCTGAGGACCAGGACTGGAGACCCCTGAATTAGAGCATCCGTGCATTGTTTTTACCTGAATAAGATTTTAAAAAATCCTCTTGAAAATGTTGAAAAATGGCTTCAACTTGACTTTCAGAAACCCCGCATTTATTACTGCGGCTGTAAACAAACTCGGTGACCCCTTTCGGCTGCTGCTGGGGGTCCCTTTAAATCCAGCAGGTGGCGCCGTTGTTCAACAGATTATCCTGCAGGCAGCGTCTGTCGAACACCTTCACAGCTTCGAGTCTCTGAAGGACGAAATTTAACTCGACTAAACTTAAACCAACAAGTCCGTCCAGAGCTCTGATTAAATTTATTCCCTGATCTGATCGTTAGTTGAACCACTTGTTTAATCTGTGGCATCAAAACAGACTGAAACAACCAAAGCTGCTGAAATGACCAGCAGGAGCTGCGTTATGATGGAATATTCTGCATAATTCTGAATTCTTGGACCAGAAGGAATTGATTCTCTCGCTCCCAGCAGGCGGTCTGTATTGTGCTGTTATGAATTAAGCATTAAGGGTATTTGAGTGCAGCGTGGGAAGTTCAAACCGTGGATCCAGTTTATTGTAGCGCATATAAAACATTAACTATCATCCACTTAATGACACTTTTAATCAGCTTTAAACAGCCTTGGCTCTTTGTTTCTGAAGAGTGGATGATTTCAAACGCAGCTGGCTGATAACACGGTCACGACTGACAGCGTTGGAAAATGCTTCTGACGATGGAGCGTCGGTCAGACGGCGAGAAGCGGAAACGTCAGCGTCAGACGGGACATTTACAACCCTGATTCTGAAATTTAAAAAAACGGGAGGTTGTGTAAAAAATGTAAATAAAAATCCATATTTTAGTCACACTGGAACACAGTAAATGTATCAACTGTTTAAACTACAAATTCTGCACCTTTTTTAAGAGAAAAAAGATGTTTTTGAATCTGAAGGCAGCAACTCGTCTCCTCTTCTTCTCCCATCAGTCTGTAAACATCTGGACCTGAGGAGAGCAGCTACTGGAGGTTTTAGAGCAGTGGTGTCCAATCGTGGTCCTGCAGGTTTTAGATGTTTCTCTGCTTTGACACACCTGATCTGAATGACTTAGTGATTAACAGGCTTCTGCAGAACCTGAAGACCTGCTGAGGAGCAGAGAAACATCTAAAACCTGCAGGATGGACCTCCAGGACCAGGATTGGGCACCACTGTTTTAGAGGGAATGTTGTCCCATTCTGTTTGTTCAACAGTCCTGGATGGGAGCAGATGTTGCTCTAAAACCTGGACTAATGCACCCCCATACCATCAGAGAGGCAGTCTGACCTCAGAACAGTTCTCCTCTTTGGTCCAGAGGAGACACATCTGTTCACATCTGGCTTCTTCTCTGCCTGATAGAGCTTTAAGCAGCGTCTGTGGACGGCACGGTGAACTGTGTTTACAGACAAAAGGTCAACATCCAGCCTTGACCTTTGACCTCAGAGGTCAGATCTGGAGAACCTCTGTCCATTTTTCCTTCTTTTTATCCTGCAGCTAATTAACCTAATTAGTGATAAAATCCTCCTCCAGATGTTCTCCTCTGTGCAGCATCTCCATCAGTCTGTAAACATCTGGACCTGAGGAGAGCAGCTGCTGGAGATCCTTTCCAGAGGCACTAATGCACCCCCATACCATCAGAGAGGCAGGCTGACCTCAGAACAGTTCTCCTCTTCGGTCCAGAGGAGACACATCTGTTCACATCTGGATTCTTCTTTGCCTGATAGAGCTTTAAGCAGCGTTTGTGGACGATGATCTGTGGAAGTGTTCCTGAGCAGAACCAGAACCAGAACCAGCCTTGACCTTTGACCTCAGAGGTCAGATCTGGAGAACCTCTGTCCATTTTTTCCTTCTTTTTATCCTGCAGCTAATTAACCTAATTAGTGATAAAATCCTCCTCCAGATGTTTCTTTCTCTTCTGTAACGACGTGTTGCTGCCATAAAATTACTTAATTTTGATTTCTAATCCTTAAATATGATAACAGATCCATCAGGTTTTCAAGGTTTTAATTTTAATTTGATTGATTTTAAATTAATTCATTTAGATGATATTTTTTTCACAGGTTTGTTGTTTTTTATTTATTTCTCTGACAGGTTTGATTCTGTTCCTGTTTGTTTGTTTTTGTTTTTTTAACGAGGTATTTTAGTTCAGGAGAACTTCCTGTCTGGACTGGACGACTTTTCTTCTTCGTTTCTCGTTTCCTTGAAGACGTTTCGGCTCAGATGAGAGGAGGAAATCCGCTCGTGTTCGGCTGACTTGTGTTTCGTTGTTGTGACGCAGCGGTCGAGGTCCAGCCCATCGATCAGACTAATTGATCGTAATCACCCCCCCGTCTCGTCTCCGCAGGATATCGACTGGGTGCAGACGGAGAAGCACGTGTTCGAGCAGGCGTCCACAAACCCTTTCCTAGTCGGCCTCCACTCGTGTTTCCAGACAGAAAGTCGGTAAGAAGCCGCCTGAGAGACGTCATACGGAGCCTTTGAATCTGACACTTCATCTCGCTGCTTCTTTAAAGGACAGGAGGGGTTCAGATCCCAGAGAAATCAATTTATTCTCCAAGTGTTGCCTGATGTTTGATCCTTCCCTGTGAGGGAGTTAAATACTTTAACAGAGATGTTTGTCAAAGAAACTCAAATAAATCCAGATTATATATGCATGGTATCTGAATAAATCACACGTGTCAAACTCAAGGCCCGTGGGCCAGATCCGGCCCTCTGTAACATCTCATCCGGCCCTCCAGTCTGGTTCAGATCGAGTCTCTGATTCTTATTTTGCTTCAAAAAACTGAAGTTTTCTCTGACAGGGACTTAGAAGCCAACAATATATAGTTTTAATTTCTGCATGATCAGGTTTTTGTCTGTTTTAATGTTAAAAACTTCATTTAAAAGCTGAGTGAGGCGTAAGAAATGACTGCTAATGATGAGCTTTTTGAAGTTTGATCTATTTGTCTGTGTTCATTAAAGTCTGTTTGCTCTAAATTCTGTATAATCTGTAACTGGGGAAAGGTCATTGATATTTCTATATGAATGATTTGACATAATACATCTAAAACCAATTAATTTATGTAATTTTAATAAATATTGATCATTTTTGGCCCTTGGCTAGGACCGAATTTTTAATTTTGGCCCCCTTGTGTCCCTGGGTTTGACCCCCCTGGAGTAAATATTAGCGTTTGCTTTCAGATTTACTAATTAGACGGGAAAAGTAAGAGATAACTGATGATAAACGTGCGCAGTTGGGTGGTATCGCTCATTTGTGCCACTAGATGGCACCACATCGTCACCCTTGACCTTTAAGGTGACGTTTCAATCCTTAAAATCAACAACAAATTTCATCTAAATTAAAATAAAAGCTCCTCACAGTCAATTCTAGCAGAACGGCTCCTAAATATTAGTTTACAAATACTCTAAATTTATTGTAAAGCAAAATAATCTGCTCTGTTATCTGCAGTATAGCCTAAAACGAGTCTTTTAAGCAGCTTTATTATAGTTTTTGTTTGTCTCTGTTTGCCTGAAACTCTGGATTTATGGGCGACATGCATTCCTTCAAGGCCTTGATTATTTTTTTCTGTTTTCCAGGATGTGTTTGAGTCGTTTCCCCTCCGTGTTTTGCAGGTTGTTCCTGGTGATCGAGTACGTGAACGGCGGAGACCTGATGTTTCATATGCAACGGCAGAGGAAGCTCCCGGAGGAGCACGCAAGGTAAACATCCAGATGTTCCACATCTGGAACGATCCGTATTTAGACGCATTACACCGTGTTTAATTCTGTTTCCCACATTAGGAAGTGATTATTCCAGGTGCTGCGTGTTTAAGGACACATCTGTGCAGCTGTCAGCTGAACCGGTCAAAGCTGCAGCTTTTATTTAAAATTTCCCTCAATGGCAAACATTTCTCCTCCGAGCAGATGCTTTAACGTCTCTTTATGGATGTCGCACCACCGCCAACTTCACACTTTTCTTCTTACGTCTCTGGGAAATATAATGAGCACCCATAATTCATTGTGCCTGCGTGCCGGCGGGGCGCTCCGACCGCGGCTCCGATAAACGCCGGATCAAAGGCTCGGTAATTCAGAGCGGCACCGCCAGAGCCCCCGATCGGCCCGAACAATCTGGATCCTGGAGACATGCGAAGCAGCATGTTAATCACTCATAATGACCGTGCATATTCATGAGCAGAGCTCGCGGAGGAGCGAGGGGCCTGCCGCGCGGTGGGCGACTGATGGCAGCGGCGAATGGAGCCTGTCACAGCGAAGGCGTGGGGGAGCGGCGTGGGATTCGTGATTCTTCTTGTCAAACGTTGCTTCAGCGGCGACTTCCCCCCTCCGTGTTTCGAAGCAGCCAGACAGAACGAGGCTCGTCTCCAAGAGACAGAAAACACAACCTACACGAGGAGAGAAAACACACCGCTGACTCACCGAAGAAACACTCCAACTTCTTACGACCAGCGTGGTTTGAAGGGCAGGAGGAGGCTGACTCACTGCACCAGAAAACTTTCTCTTATTTAAAGTCATCTTCTAAATAATTCAGATCCCGAAGCTGTTCCAGTCGATTCAGTCTGCGCTGTCCTGAAACGGCAGGAAAGTCCTTGAAGGGACGTAGATCCAGATCCTGCACCATTAGCGCTCAGAGTGCGCGTTGGGAACCACTCCCAGCTACTACCGCAGCAAATCTGAGCTCAGTATCTGTAAATTTCACTGACATTTTTGTGTTTCCTGATTATCTGTGGTGATTATATGCATTCCTTCCTTTAACTGTGTTTTTGTTTCCCTAAATATATTTGTTTTTTATTCACTGAGGGTTTTTCTGTACATCTGGTTTTGCAGAACAAACCTTTTTTATTTCACGCTCCGACATGTTTGGGCAGAGCGGGAATTCCCCGTCCTTTCCCTCAGCCTGAGCTCATGCGACCACAGAGAGTCGTGGATTTCTGTTTCCTCTGGGGGGCGCCGGTTGACGAGTCAAAACGCCTCGTTTATTTTCTCTGTCTCCTTCCAGGTTTTACGCTGCCGAAATCTGCATCGCCCTGAACTTCCTTCATGAAAAAGGCATCATCTATCGAGATCTGAAACTCGACAATGTCCTTCTGGACCACGACGGACACATCAAGCTGACAGACTACGGCATGTGCAAGGTGCAGGAAGCCATCGGTTTAACTCGTTCAGATCTCTGATGTTCCTGCAGAAGAAGCTTTAAGGTTGTCTCTGTTCAGGAGGGGATCAGACCGGGCGACACCACCAGCACTTTCTGCGGAACCCCAAACTACATCGCGCCCGAGATCCTCCGAGGAGAGGACTACGGTGAGCTGGCAGGAGAACGTTCAGGAACATCTCACCTGTCTGAGGGTAATCCCCGGGGTCTCTCTGTCCCCCCCTGCAGGCTTCAGTGTGGACTGGTGGGCTCTGGGCGTCCTGATGTTCGAGATGATGGCCGGAAGATCTCCGTTTGACATCATTACAGACAATCCTGACATGAACACCGAGGAGTACCTCTTCCAAGGTAAATATCAGCCGCCTCTAAACGCCGTGACGTGGGACGGGACTGAAACCGGCGGTTCCCAGCAGGGGGCGCCACCTTAGGTTTCAGGAGAAAACGTTTTTCTCCGTTTAATGGAAAACGATCCGACTCGTTGTTTGTCGTGAACTGTCCGAGGACGCGTCTTTCCAGTGAGTTTAAGTTTAAATTTAGTGGTTTTAGTTTTACTAAATGCTGTTAGGTGTCAAACTCAAGGCCTGCGGGCCAGATCCGGCCCTCTGTAACATCTCATCCGGCCCTCTAGTCTGGTTCAGATCGAGTCTCTGATTCTTATTTTGCTTCAAAAAACTGAAGTTTTCTCTGACAGTGACTTAGGAGCCAACAATATATAGTTTTAATTTCTGTATGATCAGGTTTTTGTCTGTTTTAATGTTAAAAACTTCATTTAAAAGCTGAGTGAGGTGTAAGAAATGACTGCTAATGATGAGCTTTTTGAAGTTTGATCTATTTGTCTGTGTTCATTAAAGTC
>NC_051437.1:28597532-28599180 GCF_001649575.2 Kryptolebias marmoratus
ATGTCAATGTTTGTTGGGAATTATCTTACAAAACTAGGAAGGATTTTTGGTTTATAGATTAAAAGTTATGGTTGTTTATTGATTTTAGTAAAAAAAAAATTGCAACTTTTAGGAAAATGCCCCGCGAAATCCTGGAGGGATTGAATAACTTCTACATCAGGGGTGTCCAATCCTGGTCCTCAGGGCCTCCATCCTGCAGGTTTTCCTTGTTTCTCTGCTCCAACACACCTGATTCAGAGGTTAAATCACCTCTTCATGTTCTGCAGAAGCCTGTTAATCACCCATTGATTCAGATCAGGTGTGTTGGAGCAGAGGAACAAGTATTTTTTAAAGTCTGGCTACGGCCCTGTCTGAGGCCGCTGGATGTTGTCTTTTACCCAAGTCTCAGATACTATAAAACAATTCCAGGTTTATGTTTTGTGTGTCGGGATGCAGCTGATGGACGTGTGAACATCAATCCGAACCCCTCCAGGACACAGATGATTAATATTCACTTACATGCTCTGTGTCCACAGTTTAAGCTCGAAATGTGTCTGTTTTTGTGTCTGATTGCAACACAGAAGTTAGAAGCTCCGGTTTGAAGTGTTAAAATGTGAGAGAAAGAAGAGAATAAGTCCTCTGGTCCTCTGACTCCCACACAGCAGACATGGTCACCCACAGGCAGGTTGGCTGCTGAATCATCCACCTCCCTGCTCACGACTGCCCTTTTATTGTCTCTCCCTTCTCTCCTTCCTTTTCCTCCATAGTTATTCTCGAGAAGCCCATTCGCATCCCAAGGTCTCTGTCGGTGAAAGCTGCCAGCGTGCTCAAGGGCTTTCTGAACAAGGTGAGAGCGATCCACTCCCCTCCGCCCTTTTGTTCGGCTCCGCGTGGATCCGTTCGGCTTCTGTTCCCTCAGATCGCCGCGTGTGGGAACGCAGCTACAGTGAAACAACAGGCAACGTTCGGCTCATTGTGGTTGTCACAATAATAAAATCATAAAATGGAAACCACCCGATGAGGCAAGGATGCTGTAAATTGTTGTTTTTTATCAAACTGAGTAAATTACATCCACTATTTCTTTGCCCTTCAACATTTTCTACAATAATTCAACTCCAAAACCCATATTTTATTGATAGTGTAACACAGGTTCAACAATTCATGTTTTCTAGAAAATTGACCATTTTTTTGGCGAATAAATACGATGCCTTTGAATCCGATGACAGCAGATGTTTCCCCTCCTCTTCTTCTCCCATCAGTCTGTAAACATCTGGACCTGAGGAGAGCAGCTGCTGGAGGTTTTAGAGCAGTGGTGTCCAATCGTGGTCCTGCAGGTTTTAGATGTTTCTCTGCTTTGACACAACTGATCTGAATGATTGAGTGATTAACGGGCTTCTGCAGAACCTGAAGACCTGCTGAGGAGCAGAGAAACATCTTAAACCTGCAGGACCAGGACTGGGCGCCACTGTTTTAGAGAGAATGTTGTCCCATTCTGTCTGTTCAACAGTCCTGGATGGGAGCAGATGTTGCTCTAAAACCTGGAGATCCTTTCCAGGGGCACTAATGCACCCCCATACCATCAGAGAGGCAGGCTGACCTCAGAACAGCTCTCCTCTTTGGTCCAGAGGAGACACATCTGTTCACATCTGGCTTCTTCTCTGCCTGATAG
>NC_051437.1:28599280-28600380 GCF_001649575.2 Kryptolebias marmoratus
TTATGTAATTTTTAATAAATATTGATCGTGATTGGCCCTTGGCTAGGACCGAATTTTTAATTTTGGCCCCCTTGCGTCTCTGGGTTTGACCCCCCTGGTTTAAAACTTAAATTTAAATCAGAGTAATTAAATTACTTTGTTTGGATCCACCTCATAAAAACATGTTTATTACAACGAGGAAGAGGAAAGAACAAGACAAAGATGATGAGGAAGACCTTTTTGTCTTTTAATCCCAAACTGAAAACCTGATCTCTCCTAATGCTGCTCACTTATTTTGTGCTTTAAATTTCATCAGTTTGTATTTGTTGAAGTCAGTTAAATTCCTTTCAGGCATTTTTAAAACCTAATGCTGTTAATGAAAGTTTGCAGCCGTTACGTGCACGCCGGTGAATATTTGGCAGTACATCATGGCCTCCATTACAGATGACATTTAGTTGCAGACGAGGAACAGCGGAGTGTTTTTTCATTAGTTTGTTTCATTTGGCAGCTGATGGGTTTTTTATTCGTGTGGAGATGCTGCCAAATAATTACACGGAGCCACCTGAAAACATATTTCTGTCTTCTGTCGTTTTAATTGCTTTAAAATGTTGGCGCGGCGCGGTTTTACGAAGAAGGGGTGTCCGCCTGACTCGTTTGGACGAGAACGCGGCAGAAAACGGACCGAGAGGTCGATTTCTCCTCCCGGTGTTTCCTCGAGCCATATGGTTTCCGTACATAGAACAACCCTCGCAGAGATTCCTTCGTTCGGCCGCGTGACGCACGTCCGCTCAGCTGTAAGCGTCAGGAACGCGAAGCGCCGCGCCACGGCGAGCATCTGCCACCGGTGCTGGTCGATCAGCGGGCTCCTGGAAGAACCGGCCTTGGACCATATGCCACTGAGCCGGACCTGGACCCGGTGCCAGAGGAGCGGCCGAGGCATTTATAGGCTTCTCTTTCAAATAATTAAAGTAAACTAAAATAAAAATACTCTTAAATGGTGCTCTATGAAGGTATTAAAGGTATTCGCCACCGTTTCTGCGGTCTAGTCTCTTCTTTGTGGGTTTGTGTAGTGTGGAATACAAAATAACCCCAAATAACTCAGGAAGAAGACACGTGACGTC
>NC_051437.1:28602332-28605650 GCF_001649575.2 Kryptolebias marmoratus
GGCACTAATGCACCCCCATACCATCAGAGAGGCAGGCTGACCTCAGAACAGCTCTCCTCTTTGGTCCAGAGGAGACACATCTGTTCACATCTGGCTTCTTCTCTGCCTGATAGAGCTTTAAGCAGCGTTTGTGGACAATGATCTGTGGAAGTGTTCCTGAGCAGAACCAGAACCAGAGTTGACCTTTGACCTCAGAGATCAGATCTGGAGATGATGGGACAAAGACGGGTGAACCTCTGCCCATCTTTCCTTCTTTTTATCCTGCAGCTAATTAACCTAATTAGTGATAAAATCCTCCTCCAGATGTTTCTTATTCGTACCTTTTAGTTTTCAGCTTTTTTAACGGTCCTGGATGGGGGCAGATGTTGCTCTAAAACCTGGACTAATGCACCCCCATACCATCAGAGAGGCAGTGTGACCTCAGAACAGTTCTCCTCTTTGGTCCAGAGGAGACACATCTGTTCACATCTGCCTGATAGGGCTTTAAGCTTTAACTCCTCCACAGTTCCTTGGTCTTCATGATCTCCTGCTGAGAGGTAGACCTTCCTGCTCAGAGACCGTTGTTGTCAGAGCAGATGAACACTGAGAATATCTGACCGGCTCGGCTCGTCTGCTCCAGTTTTAATCCCTAAGCGCCTTTTTTTTTTTAAACCCAACAGGATCCAAAGGAGCGGCTGGGTTGCCAGGTCCAGATGGGCTTCACAGACATCAAGTCGCACACGTTTTTTCGCAGCATAGACTGGGAGCAGGTAAGAGCTGAACGGGTTAGGAGCCGTGTTTTCCTGCCGCTTTAATGTGTCCAAATCTGTACACTCGGTTCCATCCATCATGAGTCACTGCATTACAGCAGCTGAGCGGTAAATTAAATAACATCCATCGTTCTGCTGGGAAGCAGGATCCAAGTAAACAGTAGTCGACATTAAATGCAACCACCTGAATTTAACATTATGGCTCGGCAGGAGGCTGAGACCCCGACGAGTCTCTACATGTTGCCCAATCTTTCTGTTGGTGTTTCTGCAGTTACCATAACAAGGTGCATCTTCAGGATATTCATACTTGGCAACATTTGGAAATGTCAGAGTGGGACAACATAGACACACATTCACATTTTAAGTCTTACATTATCTGTGTTTAAGTCTGTCCGCCCAGATATATACAGTTGTATATAAACAGCTGATCCTGTCTTTAAAACATCCCTCCCAGAAATCCACACAAACATCACAGATTCAACAGGATTTCCCTGAATTCTGATCAATTAATTTAACGTGCTCTCAAGTTTGGATCTTTCTCTCCATCCTCTCAGCTGTTAGATTGTAAATACTGATCAGTAAACAGCTGGAACTTATTTATTAGCTAACCTGAACATTTCCAGGCCTCCTCTTGATGCTCAGACACAACTTCCTGCTGTCTTTCCACCACTTCCTGCCTCCATCTTTATCTTTCTGCCTCTCCATCTTTAGCTCTCTGTCATCAGATGATGGGAGATTGACAGCTGTCAGTGCTTGGGGAAGTGGGCGGGGCTTACGGTACGCTGCAGAATGAGTGCTTTCTCACATTTAGCCGCCAAAGTCACCAGATTTGTTGCGAGTTGCTTTAAAAAAATGCTAGAGGGATCTGAAAACTTGCTAAATATAGCGTTAAAGTGACAAAAAGGTTGTGTGGCGTGTGAGGGCCAAATGCGGGACTTTTGGCAAGTATGGATATTCTCCGTAAACATTTCCTTGTTAGGTCTCCTTCACTGCGGCGTCAAAGATCTGCCAGAACATGAATGATTCTTGCAGGATCTCGTTCAGATCTTTGCACGGTGGGCAACCTTTGTTATGAGTGAAAGGTTCACGAAACTTCTGGTGGTGGCATCCATGACGTGATGACACGCAACAGTCTGGTTTTGGTCCTTGATGGTTTGAAACTGGAGCGTCTCCTCTGCCCTGAGAGTCATGAAAACAACGTAGCACCAACGAGATGACTCGTACGAGTCAAACGCCGTTCCACCTGCTTTAAATGGACGACTTGTTGCCATGCTTCTGGAGAACTTGATGAGTTGTTGAGGAGGTGATTAAGTCGTTTGAATCAGGCGTGTCGGAGCAGAAAGACCTAAAACTTCCAGGACAGCGGAGCCTTGAAGCCTGGAGTAGAGCGTGGGGAAATAACACAAACATCCTTGGCGAGCGCCGGGAGCGTATCTGCATCGTGATGGCCTTCACACTGAAGGAGGTTTTCCATATTTGCCACAATACAGTTCTGTTGTAATGTAGTGGATGTAGCGTTCGATCCAAGGAAGGATGGTTCAAGATATTCTAGATTATTTTTGGACTGATAAGAGCAAAATGGTGTCATCGGCAAAGAGGAGAACACTGGGTTTCTGATTGTTTTATGACAGAAATGACTGAAAATGCAAATATGGATCGATTAAATCAAGCAAGATTCAAAGACCTCCTCCCCTTCCCTTCTCCTGAGCACGTTCAGGCCAAATAAAACATCCTGTCATATAAAAAAAGAAACGGGTAAAGAAAAGAAACTTTATCGATCACCTGAGGGAAATTAGTTTTATGAATAAACGGGAACTATTAAGTAAACTTTGATGAAGGCGACGCAGCAGATAATCCATTCAGCTCTGCGGCTTCCTGGCTGCTTCCCGCTGCTCACAGTTGATCTGGGGTTTGACTCCACAACCTGACACTTCATCTAAAAACAACAAAGCCTGCACGCCCACAGCTGGAGCGAGCACGGCTGTCATTACCCATTCAGAACCGCCTTCATCAGCCTCGACGCTGCGTGTCTGCTGAATATACAAACATGGCGGAGCTCACACTCTCCTGTAATGATCCGAACAGGCACACGAGCGAGGCGAGGTGGGGCCTTTTGTTTGTGTTACACTCGTGAATGTTGTGTGTCGACTCGTTCTGCGACAAGCTGAATGAAAGTGAATTTCTAATCACAGACTCAGACACATTCGCTCTGCGTGCGTTTAAGTTGAAGTAAGTTAGTTTAGTTCTTAAGTTTTTATTTAGGGAACCAGTGAGAAGCCAGGACGGAGACCAGGACCTGCCTCAAATTGGTCATGGTGTCTCAAACCCATCTCACATTGATCATGAGTGTCTCAAACCCATCTCAAATTGGTCTTAGGTGTCTCAGTCCCATCTCAAATTGGTCATGGGTGTCTCAAACTCATCTCAAATTGGTCATAGGTGTCTCAGTCCCATCTCAAATTGGTCATGGGTGTCTCAAACCCATCTCAAATTGGTCATGGGTGTCTCAAACCCATCTCAAATTGGTCATAGGTGTCTCAAACCCATCTCAAATTGGTCATGGGTGTCT
>NC_051437.1:28608075-28612983 GCF_001649575.2 Kryptolebias marmoratus
TGGTCATGGGTGTCTCAAACCCATCTCAAATTGGTCATGGGTGTCTCAAACTCATCTCAAATTGGTCATAGGTGTCTCAAACCCATCTCAAATTGGTCATGGTGTCTGAAAAAATCTTAATAAAGATGGAGTTTTATAAATGTACCAAGTTCCATCCACCCTGATACCAGCAAGAATCCAATATTCTGTCTGAATGTTTTTACTTAGAACAACTAAACTCCTAAACCAGATTTACTCGCAACGTTTCAAACAGCACGACGCTCTTCCTCGGAATAAACAGATGACGTGTTTTTCCTGTTCGGAACGCTGAAACTTCCTACATCTGAGTTTCATAAATGCAGCATACATTATGTAAACGAGGTGCATTTTGTTTTTAGATTTGTCTTGTTCTCATCCAAGGTGTCCTTATGAGTTCATGATGAATGTGGTCAGGAGGCTGCAGCGTGAGTCATATGTCAGTGTTTTTATGTGTCATTCCTCAGTTTACTGACTGAGTCTTTGTCAAAAGTCTTTTTTTATCACTTTCGTGTGAGAACTTTAAATCAGCACCAGATTTATTTTGTTGTTCAGTTGTCAGCTATAGCAGTGGTTTTCAACTTAAAGTCCTCCTGACGTTCCTGCTGATAGATTTCTTTTGTTCATTTTGGTTTTATTTCAAAACCGTAAAATATCGAATGACGTCAGGCGGAGCTGAAACTACACGCACCTCGTTGCAGTCTATCCAGTGACTCCAATTAAACAAGATGGGGAATTAATAACACGAGTCAAACGGCGGTAACACACAAACATGATCGCACAGTTTGTGTCACGTTTAAAAGAACGTCACGAAGATTTCTAAACATGAAATTAAAAATATCTCAATCAAGAGTTCAGAAACCGAACCAGTAGGTGGCGTTAACGTCAAAATCAGCGACAGGTTTTTGTTGTTTCCTCGTGATAAATATTATTTTTAGCCGATAAGCAAAGTTTGTTTATTCAGTTTTTATTTATTTGCTTTTATTTACTCAAGAATGTCACAAGTTGGTGGCGTCATTATGAACCAGAAGCAGATAATTGTACAAAAAAAATAAATAAAACAAAGCAGTGTTTTATTTTCCTGGATAAATCAAACTTCCACCGTGTTGTAATTTCAGACAGTTTTATTCTTATTATCATGATCGAGGTTAGGCCTGGAGGTTCTGGGCTGTAGAACGAATGTTTTCTGCTTTTAAGCTCCTAAAATAATCTGACAGTTTTATACGTTTGCCTGAGAACACAGGTTGTGCTTTCTCTGTACTTCATACCAGCAGCATCCTCTTCATTCAATCCCTCCAGGATTTCATGGGGCATTTTCCTAAAAGTTGCATTTTTTTTTTACTAAAATCAATAAAAAAACATAACTTTTATTATCTAAACCAAAAATCCTTCCTAGTTTTGTAAGATAATTCCCAACAAACATTGACATTCTCAAAAGATGCTTTATTTGAGAACTTTGATAGCTTCTAAACTGACATTCATGAGCATTTCTGGATTGTCCCTGGTCTGCAGCTCTCCTCACATGTTTTGCAGACACAAAGTGTTTGTCGATGCGTTTATGTTCCATGATTACACTGCAGNAAATGTGAAGCATTAGCGCACATTTTGGCTTCGGTCGCTGCTCCTGCACGCTCCCGGCATTCTGATGTTAACAGGAAGTGACGTCACGTGTCTTCTTCCTGAGTTATTTGGGGTTATTTTGTATTCCACAAAATTATTAACCCCAAATATGATTTTTTAATTGATTTTAGTAAAAAAAAAAAACTTTTAGGAAAATGCCTGTGGAATCCTGGAGGGATTGGTCGGCAGGAAGCGTTAAAAGCAGAGATTAATTATTGTCTCAACGAGTCCTGCCTCGGTTTTAGTGAATAAAACAATAAAACAAAGCCTCCCGCGCTCTCCAGAGAGAAAACAAGTTGACGGAGCTGAGAGGAGACGTGACGCTCTCTGCCCTCAAACCAGGAAGCTGTCTGCAGACCTGACAGGCCTGGCACCCAACCACTGCACTTACCACACATTAATATTCATCAGACGCCTCCCGAGGGAGCGCCCAGGTCTTGCTCTGAAAAGATGACACGTTTGAATATCATTTACCTGACGCTCGCCTTTATTCCTCCTCCGAACACTGCCAGGGAGCCATCAGGGCGATGAGCAGCGAGCAGAAACCCATCATTTGGAAGCTAAAGAGCTGGATGCGAGCGAGCAACGCTGCTTGTTGCTGAGCAGGAGACGCGATATTCAGCCCCGCGTTTTAACGGCATGAAGCTTCCAAACAAAAAGCAACTTCAGCTGATTGTTTTTTAATTAACTGACAGATGAAACTTTGATTTTAGCCGATTGATTTTAGGTACGGTCCAGTTCCAGCACGTTGGGGGCTTTCAGACCTTCTCCTCAGTCTTTATAATTATTTGAGGTATTTTACCTTTTTTGTTTTCGCGCTGCCACGACTGTAGACATCGTACTCTCTTTTTTTTTTTTTAAGCAGGTTGTTCTTGGCGTAAGGAGCCGAGAGGAGGGTAAAGAGGTGAAGAAAAGAGTCAGGAGACAAGATTCAGGAATGATCTGTGACAAAAGGGTGGCAGCAAAGGTCAAAGGAAAGGTTTACAGACAGTGGTGAGGGCGGCCATGTTGTCTGGTTTGGAGACAGAACAGGAAGTGTCAGAGCTGAAGATGTTGAGGTTCTCCTTGGGAGGGACGAGGACGGACAGGATCAGGAATGAGGTCATCAGAGGTCCAGCACAGGTTGAAGGACTGGGAGATAACGTTAGAGACGGTTTGGACATGTGCAGAGGAGGGACAGAAGGACAAAGAGGACATGGAGGACAGATGGAGGACTTGCTGTGGAGGAAGCAGCCGAAAGAAGAAGAAGCAGAAGCACTCAATAAATGTAGCCGTCTTTGTGTTTCAAGCTTTAAATCTTCACCTTTGAATAATCCAATAATCGTGTTTTAAAGCTGAACTAATATTGACGTCCTCTGTTCTGCGTGGCTGAGAAAAAAAAAAAAGAAAACGTCAGATTTTGACAGAAACCAAACGAGACAGGACCCGTGTCTCGGGACGTCAAGCAGATCATCCAATAATTGGAGCTCTGCTGGTTAAATCCCTGGTTCCTCCGGTCTGACGCCGTCTGGGAGCGTGAAGCGCTTTGAGTGGCTGATACGATTAGAAACGAGCTGTTTACACGCCGTTAATACGCCGGCGTGCTTCAGATGTGATTTACGGCGCAGATCTGTGAAAGAAACGGCGTCGTTGGAAGATGTTTCACTTCTGAGACTCGACAAAGCAGCAGCGAAGCGAAGGAAGACGCAGGGAACGCCGCTCAGAGCGTTTGATTAAACTGCCTCGGAACATCAATAACGCTGGAATATAAACACACACACACACGGCGGCGGCGGCTGTCATCTGCAGCCCGGCGCTCCCTTCACCTCTGGCCTCGGGGACGCTCTCGGTTTGTGAGTCCTGGGCTCGTTCCAGGCCGGCGGCGCGCTTCGTTACCGCCCGCCTGACGACACATCACAGGGAGGAGGAGGAGGAAGAGGAGGGAAGGGATGTGTAAAGATAAAAGAATTGAAAATGAGTAAGGCAGACACGAGCGGGGAGGAGGAAGATGGAGACAGGATATGAGGGGGTGAAACTTGACAGCAGCGTAGGAAGGAAAAAAAAAACAAGAAATGAAAGAATGAAGAGAGGGAGGCTGGAGGAAGAGGAGGGGTTTGATGAAGACGAGTAACATTTACCAGGTTGGACCAGAAGGGTCAGAGGATTTAAGGTTAAAAGTTTCCACGAGAGGCGGCGGGCGACATGCATTCCTTCAAGGAATGCTAGGCCTTTAACTCGCCGTAACTTCCTGTTTGTTGCGTCTCTGCAGGATTTTAAAACGACTAGCTTTAAATAAATGATGCGTACAGAAACATTTAATATTCCTGTTTGTTCTGATAGAGTCACACATTCGTCTGTTTGTTTCTGCGGGGGGTTTTTTGTGCCTGGAGGGAAATCTGACAACGCGTCGTTTTTTAAAAACTGTCAGAACCGTCGGTCCCGGAGCCTCGCTGCTGTCAGGAACTCTGAGCTTTTTAACGGCTTCATCCGAACGCTGACAGCTCACCGGCGGGGGGGCGGGGGGTCGACCCGGAACGTTTAACTTCTTCTCTGTTCGGTGCCGTGACGAGACGCCTTTCAAAATAAAACGCAACGATTAAAAGCAGAAGTAGAGCAGAAAATTCCTGCTTGTTTGTCCTGAAAAGTTTTGCAAAATATCTCATTTTATTCTGGAGTCAACTCAAGTTAAGACGGCCGTTATTAGCAAACACAAAAGTGGCTCCAACTCAGACAGATATCGAGCTGAAGGCCGGTGTGGTAGTAGCTGAGAGTCGTATCAAACACACAATCTGAGCGCTGGTTTAAAACGATATGCATCCCTCCATGAAATTCCCTTTTTTTTTTAAGATTTAATTGACATTTTAGCACAAAAAGTTCACTTTTTTCCCCAAAACGAACCGGCAGGTTTGCTGCTTCCTGTTTCTTTTTTTTTTTATTTAGTTTTTTTTTTATTATTCAGATGAGAAGAAAAATGGATTCAGTTTGTGGGGCTTTCTGTTGTTAAAGTTTTGTTAAAACTTGAGTTAATTCTGTTTTATGAAGGAGAGGAGACGCAAACAAACCCGCCGGCTTCCATTTTTAAATTTGTGTCAGTTTTAAGCAGGGGTGGAAATTAAAAATTTTTTACCAGCCACTATTTTTTGTTGTGACAAAAAGTTATTTCATATGATGATGATGATGATGATGGAGGTGGGTGGAAGCAGTTGTGGTGCCCTACAAGCTGAACAACACCTCTTTCTGGACACTGCATGGAAATAACTAGATGTTTCTTATTTTATTTTAAACCATTAAAAG
>NC_051437.1:28613083-28615488 GCF_001649575.2 Kryptolebias marmoratus
CCAAATGCGGGACTTTTGGCTGTCCCGCACAGGGTGATGCGGGACAAGGTACAGGGGGGCTAATTGCGGGACGGTTGGCAAGTATGGAGGTGTCCAGTCCTGGTCCTGTAGGGACGCCGTCCTGCAGGTTTTAGGTGTTCCTCTGCTCCAACACACCTGATCTGTAGGACTGAGTGACTAACAGGCTTCTGCAGGACTTGGACCTGCTGAAGAGCAGAAAAACATCTAAGACCTGCAGGATGGTGGTCCTCCAGGACCAGGACCAGGACTGGACACCGCTGGCTTAGAGGGAAAAACTGCACCGCCTTCGGTTTGTCCTCCTCGTGTTGTTGATTGACGGTGACTCGTTGTCGTTTGTTTTTCCGCAGCTGGAGAAGAAAGAGATGACGCCGCCCTTCAAACCTCAGATCTCCGACGAGTTCGGCTTGGAGAACTTCGACACGCAGTTCACGAACGAGCCGGTGCAGCTAACGCCAGACGACGAGTAAGTACTGCCTCCTCCCCCCGCCGCCACCGCCGGTAAACTTACACAAACATTTAGAGTTTCATCACCGCACACTTTACTCCACGCCGGGATGCCGTTTTATGCCAACTACAGGAGGCCTGTAGTTGGCCTCCTCAGGTGTGTCTCACCTGAGGAGGCCCCTTTAAGGGCCTCCTCAGCCAATCATCTCCTCCGTCCCATCAACCCTCCTCCTCCTCCTCCTCCTCCACATCCATGAACCTCCTCCTCCATGAAGAAAATATTTATATTTGCGAGGTTCTTTGAAGGTGCAGCCCGTACCCTTCTGTTTGAAGCACAACCCTAAAATAAACCTCCTCCTTTTTACCTTTCGTCCTACATCACAAAAACAATCGGGGCACCCCTACTTCACCGTGGTTCGGATAGGAGCTGCGACTTCACGCCAGCAGAGACGCTGCAGTCGCGGTCGGAGGTTAAAAAATCGCTCTCCTTTCCTGCAAAACACGGCATGCATGCTGTGCCATCTTCCCAGAGGAGTTTCTCATCAAACGGAGCAAAACATCCCCCCCGTGAGTTCCCAGAGCTGACGTCTTTATCCATCAGGGACATTGTCTTGATTAACACCAACATCTTTCAGCATCTGACAGGAGCCCTTGTTTCAGATTTTACTCGTGGAGCCAAAGAAAAAGGCTGAGGGTATCTGGCACCACAACAGACACGACTCAGCCTCTGCCGCCGCAGATTGTCTGCAGACGCAGGGCGGAGACACAAGCACGGCCTGTTTTTCTCTGTGCCCTCAGAAATAGATTCCATACGGCTCCGGGTAAGCCCTGCCAATAGATATTACCAGGCTTTTGTTAGACTGGATTTTTATATAAATCCATGCGGGATTGATTGTTCGGGCTCCAGCGTTTAGATTTCCTCCTGCAGAGCATTTATTGGACGGGTTGTAGCCAACCGTTTCTGAGCAGAGCTGCAGTTCAAAAAAAAAACCAAGCTCCTCATTAGCATGAATCAGAGAAAACATGCAAGAGGGATGGAACTTTCTGGAGATGATCTACAGAAATCTAATTTAATTTCTAATTACATCTTTTAACGGAGTAAAAATTTGCTTTGACAGAGAAATAAATGGATAAAAAATAGTAGATTGGGGCGTCGGTATGATCTTGTTTTAAAGCTCCTTTCATCCACTCGTTCCTTTTCTGGAAAGGATGAAATGGTTAGGAGGAGAAACTCTGCAGGTCCTCCTGGAGGATCTCAAGAACCTCCTGGGTCAGAAAGGATTTATAATCCCTTCATCGTGTTCTGGGTCTGATCCGAGGTTTCCTCCTCAGCCGACTCCTTTCGATGAGGAGGAGCAGCGACTCGACGCAGGTTGAGTCTCGGTCTTTCTTTTGGTCACGATCCGTCCCTCACGACCGTTGGAACGCAGATGGACCAGTAAATGAAGAGCTTTGCCTCGTCTTGGTCCGTCTGTGGCTCCATCCTTCCATCGCTCGAGAAGAAGACCCTGAGGTTCCCAAACCAGACACCCTGTTCGTCCACAAACAGGATCAGAGACGAGGGGCGGCCCAGGCGGAGTCTAACCTGCTCTTGATTTGGTTATACAGCCTTGAAAAAAGTCACTCCTGACAGTCTGCCTCAGGACACAGTCATAAGTCCCATGACCCCCTTAGAAACTTTCCAGGGGTGCAGATCTGGTCCATTTCTGCTCTTGAATGAGAGCCTCCTTTCCAAAACCTTCTCCAGGTCTAGAGTTTGAAAACCTCGGCAGTCTGTAAAATAAAAATCAGTACTGCCACGCAGAGCTGTAGCTCCCACTGAGGACCCCGAGGTCCGGACCTCAGTGTTTTATAAAAACATGAATCCAAACAAGGCTTTTGAACGGCGTGGTTCTCTGCGTAGCTCCACCAGTTTCCTGTAGGAGGCGCTGCAACTGTGT
>NC_051437.1:28615872-28618401 GCF_001649575.2 Kryptolebias marmoratus
CATCTGATTCCTGAAACCTCAATAAAGGGCCACTTCAGCACTTTTTTTGCATCCGGACCACACTAGAACTGGTCCAGCTCCAAAACTACAACACCTCACTGGTATTTGATAAAAAGGTGAAATCTCTGCTAAAATCTTGTGTTTTGAAACAACATTCATAGAAACTAATTCATGTCATTTCAGTGAGTCATCATGGTTGTGCCCTGAGTCCTCTGAGGTTGATCCCCATGGATTTACAAACATATACACATTCAAGTCACTTGTTTTAAATAAATGCTTCTATTTTAATGAAGTCTTCATTGTAACTGATGTGCAGGGGGACAATGAGTGGTTGACCTCGATACGGCCCTGATTAACACGTATATCTGTTCGGTTTCCTTCTTTTTAACTTGATTTGAAGCTAATTTCTTCTCTGGACAGTTTTATCCCACGTACAGTTAAAAACAAAACCCGAATAAAGGGGCAACAACTCTCAGCTGAAAGCTTTTCAAGCTGATGGACGCCTGTCTGTCTCGGCTCACATTCATCTGCACCTCCAGTCACTCCCAGCTTCATCAAAATTCTCTTCCTCCAAAATAAAAGACGCCTTTGAAGCTGTCAGTAATTAGTGCTCTCACCAGCAGAACCATTCTTCGCGGCCCTTATTAAACGCCCGTCACATTCTGCAGCCGTGACAGGCGTCTTTCGGCTGAAGGTGCTTCGCTGCTCGGCAGACATCAAACCAGCCCCGCTGCTCATTAACAGGCTGCAGTCAGACGACACCGAAGCTCATCCTTTTCTCCTTCCTGACACAGTTTGATGACGGGAGTCTGTCACAGTGTTGTGGGGAGGCATGATGAGAGGGGGGACAGGGTGGGGAGCTCGCTGTCAGCTCAGTAGTGGAGGCATCAGAGGAAGATGTCATATATTCCTATATGTTCCCGCCAGCTGGACTCCAACATGTTTTCTGTCTGTTTCTGCTTCCGATAAAAGCCGACGAACGGGGAATAAAAATAAAAAACAGAAAGACCCACACCTCTCATCTGTGTCTCACACTTTGTCTCCCCATCCCTCTCCTCGTCTCTTTGTTACCAAGGAGAGGGGCTGACGTCGCCCACTCTCACTCGGAGGGAGGTGATGCAAAAAGCTCTTCAGTCTCCCCTCGCTCCCACTCACGATGGGCTTGGCACGAGAAGAAAGGGAAGCCAGAGCCGCGCAGGGAGAGGGAAGTGTAAACCCTCCGTGTTCGAGATTTACATTGCAACATTAAAACCCGGGATGGCTGGGGGGCGAGGCGAAGGGGAGGCTTCATGGTTTTTGAAGCCGGCTCCGTCTCTGAGAGGAACGGCAGAGAAAGAACACTTTCGTCTCGGTCCTAGGTCCAGATCCAGATTTATAATCGATTCCGCCAAACGAAACCTGTTCACCATCTTCACGCAGTCTCTGCCGAGTTTATTCTTTCATTTCAAAGTTTATCTGTTGCAGTTTTTTATTTAAAACTCACAGTTTGCGCTCTCACGTTAAAGTGCGAGTTCAGAGTTTAACACTCCAGCTAACAGATGGCGATAACGTGCCGGTTTATCGGGAGAGGGCGCCATCATGGCGCAGGCAGTCCGTAAAGACGTGTGGTGCCTGGATGGAGGCCGTCTCGTTGTAAGACTGGTGGGGTCCCGTCTCAGGAGGGGTAAGACCTGCAGGTTCTGACTGATGGAGGAAGATGGTCTCCCAACTCATTACCAGAGGTGACCTGAAGTCATACTGTCCTCACGTGTCTCCACCATGACGCCAGGACAGGGTTGGTCGGGTGTCTCTTCCCTCGGCGCCAATCGTACCGGCTCACAGAGGTCATCCCTCGATACGACACGTCTCCGTATTGTTGTTATTGGGAGCTTCTGCGGAGGATTGTGACCCTGCAGTCCAGCTGGGTCACATGAGGAGTTGTAAAGAGTCGAGTACCCGTGTCTGGACGGCAGGGTCCTTCCTTGGGTGATGGGAACCTCTACAACCTGTGGGTAACCTCATGTTCCAACACTGGGCCACAGGGACATCTGTACGCCCCGCATGTCCGGCCTCATACAGCGTGACCCTTAAAAAAACCTCCGTCTGATGCTCGTAACGATGTCTGAAGAGTCTCCGGGACGTCCTCCGTGTCTTCTGACCTCTGCTCACTGTTTTTACTGAGTGTCGGACCCTCCAGCTGCAGCTTGATACCAAAGTTTATCGTCTCATCGTAGCCATCCATCCATCCATCTTCTTCCACTTATCCGGGGTCGGGTCTCGGGGGCAGCAGCCTAAGCAGGAAGACCCAGACTTCCCTCTCCCCAGCCACTTGGTTCAGCTCCTCCGGGGGAATCCCAAGGCGTTCCCAGTCCCTCCAGCGTGTCCTGGGTCTTCCTCTGGACCTCCTCCCGGTGGGACGTCACCAGGGAGGCGTCCAGGAGGCATCCTCACCAGATGCCTGAGCCACCTCAACTGGCTCCTCTCGACGTGGAGGAGCAGCGGCTCTACTCTGAGTCCCTCCCGGATGACCGAGCTTCTCACCCGATCTCT
>NC_051437.1:28618741-28625453 GCF_001649575.2 Kryptolebias marmoratus
CACTGCAGACGCTGCACCAATCCGCCTGTCCATCTCCCGCTCCATTTTTCCCTCATTCGTGAACAAGACCCCGAGATACTTAAACTCCTCCACTTGGGGCAGGACATCCTCCCCGACCCGGAGAAGGCACTCTACCCTTTCCCGGCTCAAGACCATGGCCTCGGATTTGGAGCCGTGTGGGTTTAAATATTGGACCTTAACCCAACAGAGGTGATTTCTGGTCTTGACGTGTTTTCAGTTGACCGTTTTTGAACCGTTCGGTCTTTAGAGCAACAAAGTTAAACCTCATTTTACAGTGAATCTGCCCAAGATGCTGACATTATTCAGGTTGTTTTGGGGGAAAATACCGAAGCCTGGGATGAAATGTTAGCGGTTCGTCCGTTGGAAGGTATTTAATAAAAGCAGAAGTGAAGCGACTGTAACTGTGCTGTCACTGAGAGGTAAAGCTCTGACACTCTGTCCTCCATCCGTTTCCTCGTGTTTCTGTCTGCATCTGGTAACGCTTTCAAGTCGTCCAAGCCTGGAAAGAAAAGAGGCAGCGACTGTTTGTTTTGGTCATCCACCAAAGCTTCTCCCCTCTCCTTTGTGAGTCCCTCTCTGCAGCCTTTTCTCCTCTCCTCTCTCAGAAACTCCTGAGTAAAAAAAAAACAACACAACTGCCTCTAAATCTAATTGTTGTCTTGCTGGTTGACCTCCTCCTACAGTGAGAGTACTTCACATGAGATCAGACGGAAGAAAAATATTTGCTTCATCAATATTCCGGTCAGCTCACTGGAGGAGAAAGACACTGTTGCGTTTCATTCACTTGTCCTGGCGCTCCGTGTGGGTGGGATCGGCAACCTGTTGGACGCCGCCGGTGGCCCCGAAAGTGAGACTCCCACCCACCTGGTTGACCACTGAACGCACCTTTTGTTTCACCTTTTTGTTTTAGCTTCAAAGCCCCCCGCTCGGTGTCTGCGGGGAGAAAGCCTTTCCCAGCGAGAGGGCCTCCTTTTCGGGCACACACACACACACAGATGAGTAAACAGCCTGTTGCTGCAGAAGAAGAAAGCAGCAGTGTTGCTAAGGGAGTCCATTTATATTTACCCAGCCACTCTTCGCCCGCTATTTATGAGGTTCCACTTCATTTACCTGTGATTATTCTTTTGTTAACGCGGAGAAGGATTCTCAGGAAGACAAAAGCAGAATCAGAACGAACCCCACCGCCCCGTCTGACGACCTCGCCGAGGAGATCCAATTTTAATCACTTTCATTCTGGAGAGACGGAGAATCGGCTCATCGGGCGGGAACCAATCAGCCGCAGGAACCGAGCTCGAAACGGCGGCGCTTTTAACGCCACGCCGAGGAGAAGACAAACGTGAGGTGTGTTTTCCTGACACAGCTGCCGTCGGTTTCACCCTCCGAGTAGCAAAGGATTGTGGGAATTCAGCCTCAAGGCTTTGGAAGATCGAACGCCAACCGGTTAAACGTTAGCACAAACCGAGAGGAGCTGACGCGTATCGCCCGCTGAGTTTTAAACGAAGACGACTCTCAGATACGACCGCAGGAAGTCTGAGCTCGGTGCAGAAGTTGCAGCAGAGTGTTTCTACGCGTCGATACATCAGGTGGTTTCTGAAAGTTACAAGGTTCTGCAAAATTACTGATATTAGAACATTTAATGTGTATTTTTGAATACTTAAGTACTTTTAAATGCATGCATACTTGCCAACATTTGGGAATGTCAATGTGGGACAACATAGACACACATTCACATTTTAAGTCTTGCATTATCTGTGTTTAAGTCTGTCAGTTGTATATAAACAGCTGATCTCTTCATCAGCTGATCCTGTCTTTAAAACATCCCTCCCAGAAATCCACACAAACATCACAGATTCAACAGGATTTCCCTGAATTCTGATCAATTAATTTGAATTAAACACATATCATAGTTGCTCTCAAGTTTGGATCTTTCTCTCCATCCTCTCAGCTGTTAGATTGTAAATACTGATCAGTAAACAGCTGGAACTTATTTATTAGCTAACCTGAACATTTCCAGGCCTCCTCTTGATGCTCAGACACAACTTCCTGCTGTCTTTCAACCACTTCCTGCCTCCATCTTTATCTTTCTGCCTCTCCATCTTTAGCTCTCTGTCATCAGATGAGCGGGTCTCCTCTCTGCTGGGAGATTGACAGCTGTCAGTGCTCGGGGAAGTGGGCGGGGCTTACGGTACGCTGCAGAATGAGTGCTTTCTCACATTTAGCCGCCAAAGTCACCAGATTTGTCGCTAGTTGCTTTAAAAAAATGCTAGAGGGATCTGAGAACTCGCTAAATATAGCGTTAAAGTGACAAAAAGGCCGTGTGCGTGTGTTTTTTGTGTGAGAAATACAAAGTGTGGCGTGTGAGGGCCAAATGCGGGACTTTTAGCTGTCCCGCACAGGGTGATGCTGGACATGGGACAGGGGGGCTAAATGCAGGACAAGTATGATGGCAAGTATGATGCATGTACTTTTGAATATTTAAGTATTTTCAAAAGTGAGTACTTCAGTACTTTAACTTGAGTACATTTTCGACCGAGCAACTTTTACTTGTAGTTGAGTAAGATTTGACCATAAGTATCAATACTTTTACTCAAGCACTATAGTTGAGTACTTCGTCCACCACTGTAGAAATGGGACAAAATGTCTCGAACCCTGTCAGGTTTTATAAATGCTGAGCTAAAATGTGGAGTGGGAGTAACTGAGAGTCATCCCCAACGTCTCACAGGACGTCTTTAAATCTTTACCGTGCAAGATTACTTTTAATTTAGTTTAATATTTGGGCTAAAAATGGACGTCTGACTGCATAAAAATCACAACTTTGTGCAACGTTTACATTAAAACTGTTTCTATTTTTACATAAATAACACAAACTAGCATCCAGTTGGTCCAAAAACATAATTTATAAACTGCAGAAATGTGGGTCTTGGAGAATTAGTCCAATGTTTTGGTCTGTTTTGTCCTCCATCTTCTCTTTGACCATCTTCATCCTGGTTTTAACCAACATTTAGTCCAAAACAAACAAACATTTAGTCCCTTTAGGAGACACCAACATGCAACACAACCCGAGGAACCGAAATGTCGTTTATTGGTCAAATTAAAACAAGTTTAAGTTCTGAAATCACCAAAGATGTTGGCTGGATTGTTTTCAGGATCCATGAATGATGTTCAGGTCCAACCATCGGTCGGGTGACGAAGACCTCCTCTAACCTTTCTTTCTCCTCCTCCTCTTCCTCCTCAGGGACGTCATCAAGAGAATAGACCAGTCGGAGTTCGAGGGCTTCGAATACATCAACCCTCTGCTGCTGTCCACCGAGGAGTCCGTATGAAGGACAGACCAGCTTCCTCGTCCACCTTCTGTCTGTCCAAGCTGCCGTTTTAGCCAAAAATAAACAAAACAGAAGCCGACTGTAGAAGACGAGGGGGACGGCGGCGACGAAGAGTTCGACTGTTGAGGATCAGACGCTCCTCTCGTGGCGTGGAGAACGGGAAACACTGGACTGCGAGAACGTTCCCCGCTTTTCTAGTTTCTTTTCTTTTCCTTGTCCCCCGTCCTACAGAGCGTCCACCCTCGTGTCCAACCCGTCTCACGTCCATCACAGAGTTCTGGTTTTAATCTGTTTCTTTCATTTGTTTCTTTTTTTAAACCGGTCTGGTAGAAAGGGCGCCGCCTCGGACGAAACAAGAATGTACAAACAAAAGAAAAAAGTAATAAGTTATTGTGTAACATAACGTAGGTAGTGAACCTAAAATCAACGATGCCTTTTTATTGATGCAAGTGGCACATTTTCATTGGTAAACGTCTCTTTTTATGACTTTCACAAACAGAAATGCGAACCGAGGGATGGATTTTATTTAAGAAGTGCCTCAAAGATCAAATTAATTATCTGATTGCACTGATTGGACATTTGTCAGAAGGTTAAACTGATCCAACGGGGGCCCAGATGGGAGGAAAAGGACCCGTTTCATCAGCCAATAATCACCGCTCCTTTTGTTTTCTGATCACTGATGATTGTTTTCCACAAATTCACCTGAGCAGCAGCAGAAAAAACGTTAAAATGTCGCCTCTGTTTGGTAAATAGAATCAGATAATCCCCGGATTTATTCATTTACTTTGAAACAAAGGTAATTCTGTCCCCGCGGTCTCCGTCTCTGAACCTGAAGCCGTTTCACCTGCTGGGTTTTAAAGTAGGGGTCCGGACAGGAAACAGGAAACAGGAAACAGGAAGCAGTTTGGGGTTCTTGAGATGCTGAGTTCATCAGCAGTGAAGTGCCTCAGCAGCTCGATTAGGAATGATGTGACGAGATGTTTGGTTTTAGAACCGAACCCTGAACGTCTGTTCTCGTGGGTTCCACGACGGGGAAAGCCCCGCCTCCCCTCGCCGACGGGCTGTCAGTCACAGCGTGACGCGACGCTTCTCCTGAAACTAAACCGGTTTTTTAAAAATACCTGAACTAGAAGCCCTCGGAGAGCCCAAACCTACGCCGAGGCGTCGGATTAACAAAACAGAACGATCCGGGTCAGAATCCGGATCAGAACCAGAATTTAATCCCAACATTTCATCAGTTTTTACCTGATCTTTGCTGACAGACAGACGGACACAACCGGGAACAGAAGGGTCACATGTAAGAGCAGAGAGAAGGCTTTAACAGAGAGCTGACCTTTGACCCCATTAACCTTGAAACCAACAGGGATCACCCCTGACCCATGAGGTGTCCAGTTGCAGAGTTGGAGCACTTTGACCTTTGACCCCATTAACCTTGAAACCAACAGGGATCACCCCTGACCCATGAGGTGTCCAGCTACAGAGTTAGAGCACTGTGACCTTTGACCCCATTAACCTTGAAATCAGTGGTGATCACCGTTGACCCATGAGGTGTCCAGCTGCAGAGTTAGAGCTGATCTGTGACCTTTGACCTTTGACAGACAGGCAGCGGAGGTAACCAGCAGCAGGAATGAGATGTTTTTATGTTTTAGGGAAATGTCCCATTGGTTTACATGGAGGGGGCGGGGCTTAAAAACTACCCTGGGGGCGCTCCTCCGTGACGGCTTCAACTTCCGCCTCCCGGTCTTCTCTCTAGTTTTAGCACATCAGTTTGGACGGAACCGGTGAACGTAAACTGATGTAATAATCTGAGTTATTTCAGTTAAACTGTAACTGTTGTTTATAAATCTGAGATTATTCTAAAGGCCAGATTTCCTTTAATCTTAGGAACGTCAGAACAATCCACCGTCTCAGATCGACGTTTGGAGATGGATCTGGTCCTAAATCTGTCGTCTGATCCCAGTTTTACCTTCACCTGCTGCTGAAATCGGATCAAACGTTGAATCTCTTCTGGGAAAAGAAAGATTAAATAAAATGCGACTGGTTCTTATTTTCATAAATAATTAATCAGTCCCGAGTTAAAAGAATCTGCAGCAACATCTGGTTTTTCCTGCTGCTGCCTGTCGTCTAATTTAATTTACCTTTTTTCAGATTACAAGAAACACGAGCGGCATTTCTTCTTTTTTTTTTTTTCCCTGAGGGGACGACTGAATGAAGAACCGAACTGAAGGTCCTTGAATCCAAACTGCAGAGAACCGAAGGCCGTTCAAACGTTTTTAGGAATGATAATTTAAAAAAAATAACGAATGAAATAAAACCACAAGGTCTTTTTGTTTTGTTTTAACCGGTCAGATCTGCTTAACTTTGCTTCATTTTTTTGTAAATATGTGTAATTATTAAAAAATTAAACATGAACGGAGCCCCATCCTTAATTCTCCTTTTTTTCAGGAAATGTTTGCAGATGCTCCAGTTTTTTTGTTTTTTTTTGTTTCCTCACAGTTTCCGGCCTCTTCGCCCGATCACACAGCGAGTGGAGAAGGTAATTAACTGATGATCATCCTCTAATTTTCTCTGTTTCTTTGATTCGGAGAAAATAAACTTCCCACTGTTTACTAGAATATTAATAAATCCGCGGCTTCAGATAATTGCGTCACAATCAGTTGATGAATTAAAACCAGTTCGCCGACAATCTGCAGCTCTTCCACACGGATGGAGTGAGAACTTTGTTTCCAGTAACATGGATTTAAAAGAAAAATACAAGTTTTATGAGATATAAGAACATTTATCACCCAGTGAGCTTCTTTTAGGTCACAGGTGTCGAACTCTGTTCCTCGGGGGCCGCTCTCCTGCATGTTTTAGATGTTCTTGCTTTAAAACACCTGGTTTTATTGGACGACTTGTTGCCAAATCTCCTGGAGAACCTGATGATTTGGTGAGGAGGTGATTAAATAATTTGGATCAGGTGTGTTGGAGCAGAAACACCTAAAACCTCCAGGACAGAGGAGCCTCGAGGCCGGGAGTCTGACACCCGTTTTAGGTTTTTTTTCTGACGTTGACAGAATCTGATTTCTGTAATAATCTGTTGCTCCATGTTTGGTCCCCTCAGGAACGCCCGCCTCCACCAACTCTCGTCACAGAAACGGTTATTCGATCCCTGACGTCCGAGGCAGACAGGTGATCACCAATCAGCCTTGTTAGGTTTGTAAAGATTCAGTTTCCAGACCCTTCAGGATTTTGCGATGTTGCGATCGCAACTATTAACGCAAAATCAAGCAAACCCCGCGAAATCGCAACTTTTTGCAACTTTGCCCAAAACGCCGCAACTTTCCCGCAACTTTAACCCAATATTTATTGTTTCTAAAGTGATTCTC
>NC_051437.1:28625607-28641547 GCF_001649575.2 Kryptolebias marmoratus
ATGCTTCACATTTGCCCACAAAGATTTCAGCAAACCAGTTTCCTCCCCAGCTGCAGCTGTTTTGCACGTCCTGCAGTGTAATCATGGAACATAAACGCATCGACAAACACTTTGTGTCTGCAAAACATGTGAGGAGAGCTGCAGAGGAGGGACAATCCAGAAATGCTCATGAATGTCAGTTTAGAAGCTATCAAAGTTCTCAAATAAAGCAGCTTTTGAGAATGTCAATGTTTGTTGGGAATTATCTTACAAAACCAGGAAGGATTTTGGGTTTATATATTAAAAGTTGTTTTTTTATTGATTTTAGTAAAAAAAAATTGCAACTTTTAGGAAAATGCCCCACGAAATCCTGGAGGAACTGAGTTTCCTCCGTTCCAACTTCTCCACCTGGACTCGAGGAGGTGATGGAATCAGAAATATAAACTGACCGTCGTTGTTGTTGTGCAGCTCCATCTTCCCTCGTGGAGTGAGGATGATGATGATGATGATGATGAGGGATCAGTCCAGCAGGCGGTATGTCCCCCAGGTAAAGGACTCGTCCTCGCGGGTTTTCCTCCCGTTTTTTCCCAGCGGCAGCTCCGTCCTCCGGCCGCTCGCGCTCCCTACGAGGCGGATGATCTGATTAGCTCCCGAAGCTCCTCGCAGAGACGAGCTGATGAGCGACACTCGAAGCTACGACTTCGAGGTGAAGCACGTCGCCTGCGAACACAAACATGTTGGCGTGAAAGCCCCGACTAATTACTCCCATAATTAACTTGATTAAACCTATTTTTTTTCCCTGCCGACTCAACGAGTCGAGCTGAAAACCCAGCAGAGCTTCTTCCTTCACTTCAGATGATCTGATCACTAATTAGCATTTTAAACTTCTTCTAACGAACCTCTGGAAAGAGTTTCTGTCAGTCGATGAAATGACAAATAATCTAATCTGGGTTAGATTTCAGACTTGTTGGATCAGAGTCCGTCTCCATGAGGGTTCTGTGTCTGACCTGTGTGGAAAGTTCCTTGGTCTTCATGATGTCTCCTGCCTGGTGGTAGACCTTCCAGCTGACAGGTGCGTATGAATAAGATCCACCTGGGGGCGGTTTGGGGCTTCAGAGCAAAAAGGGGGTGAATATATTTGCAACACAACTTTCAGTTTTGTTTTTTTTTATCCGAGTTTAACGTCAATAATCTGGAGTATTATCAAGTTATGAAACAATTAAACTTCAATTTATTTTAAGAATCATGAAAAACACTTTCAAGTCGAGATAAAGTGTTTATTTTATTGCACAAACCTAAATATAAATAAATACATCAAACACAGGTCAGGTTTGAGTTAGCTGGTTTAATAAAACTCGTTAACCAGCTGGTTATTAACTGGTTTCTCCGTCTGAGGGACATCTGGACCATCCCCTCACCACGTCATGTCCACGTCCATGTCAGAGAGACACTGGGCCAGGTGTCCGTCCCGGTCCATCTGCGTGGACCTGGAGGACGAGCAGAGAGTCGGGGTCAGAGGGCGGGGCCTGAATCTGGGCGTGGTGGTCGCTGAGAGTCGTCCTTCCTCTGAGGGACGCCATCTTTGGGCTCGTGATGGTCGTCCACCTCAGGCGGGGCTGCCGCCACACGTCAGCCTAACGTCTGTACAACTGACCTGAGATCAGTTAGCCGTGGCGGCCATCTTGAAGATGGTTTCATTAAAACCCCTCCTCTGCTTCGTGATATTTTGCTAACAGACAGATATAAGGAAGGAAAGTCTCACCCAGCAGGGAACGGCTGTAAGCACATGGGGCAGCTCTGCAGCTCTTCATCAGCAGGAACCTTCAGCCCCGGTGAGGATGAGGATGCTGCCTCCTCCTCCTCCTCCTGCTGGACGCTCAGCTGCTGCCGCCTGCCGAGCCGGGACTCCGCCAGCCAGTCCGGACTCCGGTCAGGTGGGTTTGGAGTCCTCCGACAGAGCAGAGAGCATTTTGGGAAGGGGTCGACCTCCCAGCCGAGGTCACCCCGTGGGGCCGATGGTTTCTACAGAGAAGGAAAACGGATTCAATCGTTCTGGTCAAACTGAACAAAAACAGGAGCAGAAAAATCAAAGTCCAACTAAGGGGGTCCAGCAGGTTGGACTCCACCAGGGCTGCTCCTGGTCTTTGGTACTGGAGGGGGTCTGGTTTGGTTCTAATTGGTTCCTTGCAGCCGATGTGGTTCTCTTGGCCGGGATGGACTTAGTCCGAGGTCAGTTCTCAACCAGAACGTCTCCTGGAGGACCTCCGGCAAAGATCTGGACTTCCTGGTCCGTCTGCTGTGGTCAGGAGTTCTGGACCAGGGCTGAAAGAACCCGATCCTGGGTCCTCCTCTGTAGGACGGCCGCTGCTCCTCCTCGTGGAGAGGAGGAGCTGAGGTGGTTGTCAGGAAGCTCCAACCCTGCAGCCACCAGAAACGTCTTTTCTGTATTTTAAATTAAAATCCAGTATCTGATCTAAACTCCTCTCCTCCATTTCCCTTTTTTTTTCCTCCATCAGCGAATAAAAATCGGCAAAACAAAAACAAGAAACTACAACTTCCTCCTGGTGGAGGGGAGGAGCTTTTTGTCTGGGGTCACCTTGGTTGGAGCTGGAGAAGAAGACGTTGGATGGATGGAGTTTGATAAAAAGTATTTTATCTGTTTGATTATGTTTTTAGAAGAGGGAAAAATAACTTGTTTCCTCTTTGAGACTTTTTTTAGAGGAGCTCTGGTTTAAATCTGCCTCTGGATTCATTGTTGATTCTTTATCATGAATAAATCAGTTTTTGTCTTAATAAGAAGATCAGAGATCCCATCAAGTCTCAGATTAGGGTCTGAAATGAGACAAGTTTTAAAGAAACTAGCGCCTGAGAAGCCTTTCCCTCCTGTTTAACGTCTCGCATCGATAATGAAAGGTTTTCTTCCAAACCGCTGCGTTTATAAGGTCATTAATAAAATAAACGCTCAGCGTGGATTTTCCTCACATAAATAAAACAGCCGGAACTCGCAGAGATCCCTGAGTTGGTTTTATTCTTTGAGTTTGCTGTAAAATAATAAATAAAACGGATCAGATTAAGAATCTGTCGGAAAATGAAAACAATTAAAACTTTTCCTGCAGAAACAAAGAAACGTCTCTGAACACGTCGGCTCTCTTTGATGCTCGGCGGAACGTGACGTACCGCAGCGGGAGGGAGGGGGAGATCAAGAACCGGGTCCCAGAGCCGGTTCTGCGGGTTCTTCAGAGCAGACATCAGCGTGAACGCCCACAGGCTCTCCACAGCGGGGGGCTCCACGGTTCTCCACCACGGCGCCGCCGCCGGGGGGGGCCGAGACCTGAAACCATCATCATCATCATTATCATCATCATCCTCCTCATCCTTATCATCATCCTCCATCATCATCTTCATCCTCATCATCATCATCCTCATCCTCATCATCCTCATCCTCATCATCCTAATCATCATCCTCCTTATCATCATCATCATCCTTATCATCATCATCATCCTTATCATCCTCATCATCATCATCCTCCTTATCATCCTCATCATCATCCTCCTTATCATCATCCTCATCCTCATCATCATCCTTATCATCATCATCCTTATAATCATCACCATCATCATCATCATCAATTTAATTTAATTTAATTTAAAATAACACAAACACGTCTGTCCCGGCTGTTTTTGTTTAATTTAATCGATGTAAAATATTTAAATACGTTATTTTCTCTCACCTAGCAAAGACTGAATGAAATTATAGAAGCTAAATGGTCTCGATTAATTATTTAGATAATTAGCCTAAATATGAATGTTTTTATGTCCTCACCGGTCGGTTTGTGTTCCTCCGTCCCCGGATGAAGATGTAGAACTGCTCCTCTTCGCTGCCAGGGAACATTTCTCTAACCCAAACTCCTCCGCCGAAGATTTTTTACGTTTAAGTTTGGATTTTGAGTAACTTTCGGCCATTTCCGTTCAAGTTTTCGCGCTAGCGTCAGGAAAGACTGGAACTTCCGGGTCTTGGCGCTTGACGTCATTGAGGATGTCCAATCAGAAGCGACCGTCGGGTCCGCCTCGAAATGGTCTGTCCAATCAGGTGAAAGCACCGAACTGATTGACAGTCAGGAGGAGTCCTGTTGTTTTTGTTTGTTTTATGAATATTTCTAAATAAATAATTAATTAGAAAACATAATTTAAGAAGCTATTTTTTTAAGTTTTTTTTTTTATCTTACAGTCAACCATTTCCTCACTGACTTGATCTTTGCATTTAATATCGCAAAATACACAAATATTGAAACTGTAAAATTTTTAAACAAAGATCTCGAGCGATTAGTTTGTGCTCAGAGTATGTGTTGTAAATGACTCTCAGCTACTACCACACCAAATTTTAGCTCAACATCTGCAAAACTGACTGATTTAAAGCCGACTATGTGTGTGTTAAGTTTGCTTAGTTTTGGTGGCCATTTTGATTTGAGTTGAGTCCAAAGCATAATCAGTTGTAGACTTCCGCCCAAATATTACTTCCTGGAAGTTTCATTAAAATCCGTCCTGTGGTTCGTGAGATATTTTGCTAACAGACAGTTACGATGTTTGGGGAGATCAGTTTGCTGCGGCGGCCATCTTGAATCTTGAACCTTCTGCAGCGGGACAACAAATTATGATCAAAATGTAACATAATTCAGACACATTGGGACTAAATCGCATAAAAAAATAAAAGCTGAATAAGAGCTGTCTCCAGTTTGATCCAGAACCTGGAGGCAGGTTACGTCACAGGATGACGTGTCCGGTTCTGGTGCCGCTCAGGTCCCGCTGCGGGGACGCGCGGAAACTTGGAGTCATGGAGACTTTCTGCTGGCCCGAGGAGACGGACCAACGCGGAGAGCTGGACGGAACCTGGAAACAGTTGGGTTCTTTTTGTTGTTGTTCTGACGCTGCGAAGACGGGCCCGCCCGCCGAACCACGGGGACGCTGTTGCGTAACGTCATTACGTCAGCGGGCGGCGCTCCAGGAAGGAAACGTGACGTCACGCTCTGCAAGCCGGGCGAAGGGGGATGTCAAGACCCGTCAGAACCATGACCCAGCAGTCTGTGGCATAAAAAAGTCAGGAAGACTGCTCTGTCTGTTAGCAAAATATCTCATCAAACACTGGATGGAGTTTAATGAAGCCGTCTGTTGACCCAACTCAAGATGGCTGCCACCTAACTGACCTTACAAAGCACATAAATGTCCATAACGCAGTCAGTTTCACAGATATCGAGCTAAAATCCAGCGTGGTGGTAGCTGAGAGTCATCCGCAACACGTACTCTGAGTGCTAACACGACGACACAGTCTGTCAGTTAGCAAAATATCTCATGAAACTCTGGATGGAGTTTAATGAATCTGTCTACAACGGATTAACTCTGGGAGTTGACCCAACTCAAGATGGCCGCCACAAAACACAGTCAATTCTGCAGACACTGAGCTGAAATCTGGTGTGGTGGTAGCTGAGAGTCATCCCCAACACGTACTCTGAGCTCAACTCACTGCGTGTTTGTTAGCAAAATATCTCATCAAACACTGGATGGAGTTTAATGAATCTGTCAGGATGAACGTCTGCAACTGATTAACTTTGGGGGTTTGGGACCAAACTAAAGATGGCCGCCACAACGAACTGACCTTACAAAACTCAGTCAGTGAAGCGGACACTGAGGTGAAATCTGGCATGGTAGTAGCTGAGAGTTATCCCCATAATAAGACAAAGTCTGCCTTTAGCTTTATAATTTTATTTATTAAAAACATTTTTTTAGGCTGTTTTGTTTTATTTTTATCTCTTCCTCCTGAGGCCTAACCAGCTGTTTGCTCTGGATCGTTCAGTAATCCTAAAATCTGATTAGTTTCAACAAATAAATCTTTTTTTTTTGTTCTTTCTTAAACGTAACAAACAAAAAAACAAAGCGAGAATCGACCTTTTTTTATTCCTGAAAACTAAAATCTGTTTATTCGTGGGTTTTTGTTTTTTTTCTGGTCTCAGTAAAGAGAATCAGAGAAACGTGTAACCCTGAGCCGTCGGTACCACAGGTCCGGGCCGCTGCCAGCTGGGTTTCTGTTAATTGATTAATCCGTTAATGACCTGAGCTCGGAGCGGGCCAGGTTCTGGAGGATTACGTCTGACCCCCCTCGGATCAGGAGGATTACCAACAAGTGCAGCTGGGAAACAGCCGAAGGAGCCCGAAAGCCACAGATTTTATTAGATTTCTTCTTTTTTTTTTTTCTGGTGGTTTGATTAAACGCAGCCCGGTTCTCCTGGGTGGTTCTGGTTCTGGAGGGAGAACCCGGTCTGTCTGCGTGGAGCTTTATCCAACAAAAAAATTAAATAATATTAACAGATAAATCATAAAATCAACCGTTCATTTCTGTTACTTTGATTGAATTCATAGATTTTAGCTTTTAAATAAATAAAATTAAAATAAGGTAAACAAAACGTGAATCTGAGCTTCAGACAAAAATAAATAAAAAACATTTAGTTCTATAAACATAACTTTAAACACTCAGCTGCTGTTTCTGAACTTCAGCTGTTTTAGCTGTTTCATCCATCGAAACGTTCGACTCATTCCCCTGACAAAAATATTTAACTTTATTTATAAAATAAATCCCATCAGACGTGTTCTCTTCATTGTTCTCTTTAAAATCTGCTTCAGCAGTCGTCTCAAGCTAATGTTAGCTTCTAGCTACTGTTTGCTAACTTGATCATTCAGCTGCAGTTTAGCTTTTAGCTATTGCTGCGTCTGTTTAGCTCATTTTGACAACCGTTCTGCTGCTTTTAGCTTTACAGGCTTCAGCTTCAGCTGCTCCCTCAGCTTTGGTTTAGGTCCTGGTGCCTTCAGCCTGAGTTCAAAGGTCACGACCTCCATGTCAGGCTGCAGTTTGGGCTCTGGGAGGGTAGGGGGCGCCGCAGGAGCAGCAAACTTTGAGTCCTTGGACTTGTTGTGGAGAAGACCTTTGGTTCTGTCTCGCAAACGTCACCCCCCCATCATCATCATCATCATCATCTTACGACAAACTGGAGCCAAATGGTTCAGCTCTGGTGCGTTCAGGGACTCTGGGAAAGGTGGGTAACTCTGTTTTCCTGCAGCTCTGCCGTGAAAAGTAAAGCAGCTTTCAGAAGAGGGGGAAATCTGTTCTGTTTATAATATATGATAATATATGAACAGGTAATAGGCTAAATAAGTAAGAGATGAGGCAAAATAAAGATAAGCCAAAAAATAAAAAGCTTACTTTAAAGATTCTCCTATCTGCCTCATTTTCTTTGTAAATAATTAAACTTACATGTATATAAATGACCCTGAAAGCTTTTATTGGTTTTAATGAGCGTGTTGTGTTCACTCACCGGCAATAAACTGTATTTAATTCTAATAAAATGTAAAATACTGCTAAATAAATAAACAAACTAAGTAGTAAACAACTAAAAGTTTGTATAAAAAAGTCAAACTCTCGTTTATGTTTTATCTGTGAGCATTTAAAACTTGATTATAACAAAATGTACATATAAAAATTCAAATTCAAATACAGCAAAAGAATTAGTATATCTTATATACAGCTCATATAAACATATAAAAAGATAGAGGCAAAATTAAATTAATAAATAAAGCTCAGTTTTATTAATAATATTATCTTTCTAATGTCAAATATTTTAATAAACTTTAATCAGCATATGAAATAAGCAAATTTGAATAAACATATAGGAAAATAATCATTTGAATGAAAAAATCAAAGCGTGTAACTGTTTTCCCACTGCGCTTGAACGCAGCATTCCTCTCTCTTTCCGTCCCCTCGGCCGGTGCGCGTGTGCGCAGGCGCGTGCCGCTCCTGGCTGAGAGGGGAGGGGGTGCTGGCTCGTTCCTGGAAGAGCCCGGCCGGCAGAGTCAGTCACATTCCTGGCTGGATTCACTGACTGAGCCAGACAAACACAGCGGGGGGAGGGACGAGAGAGCGCGAGCGCGAGGCAGAGAGAGAGAGAGAGAGAGAGCGCGAGGCAGAGGGAGCGCGCGCCTGCAGACGCTCAGTCAGACCGAACCGCGGGGGAAGACGGACTGAGTCGCTGCGGAGCTAAACAACCCGAAACCAGGACTTTTACCCGGACTCGCGAGCCGCTTGTTCCTCGCCTCCTTTTTGTCCCGCTCGGAACTTTTCGTGTCCCGCTCGGAACTTTTCGCCGCTCCGGAGTACGGACACCCACCGACCCACCAGCCCGCACCCGTCCCGTCCCGCTTGTCTCGGATATGGACAGTCCCGCTGGTCGGCGTCCGCTCGGTTCGAAGTGAAAGGACCGCGACCGAACCCGGGTCCGGGGCTCCCGAATCCCGAATTAAATGGCCGTTTGATGACGCGTTTCGCACTTTTTGTCACTCCTGGGACGCCGTGGATTCGCCGCGCTGAGATTCGCTCAGTGAGACGCAGGATTTCCAAAGTTGGAGGAAAAACATGGAGGCTGTAAGCCGCTTCCAGCCTCACCCGGGACTGCAACAGACCCTGAAGCAGTTCCACCTCAGCTCCATGAGCTCCCTGGGCGGACCGGCGGCCTTCTCCGCCCGGTGGCAGCACGAGCTGCTCTTCAAGAAGGACGGCAAGGAGCCCGAACCGGTCCTGCAGCACCTGCCGCCGCCCGTCATGCCCGGGCCGCTCTTCATCCCGTCGGACCGCTCCACGGAGAGGTGCGAGACGGTCCTGGAGGGGGAGACCATCTCCTGCTTCGTGGTCGGCGGGGAGAAGCGGCTGTGCCTGCCGCAGATCCTGAACACGGTGCTGCGGGACTTCAGCCTGCAGCAGATCAACTCGGTGTGCGACGAGCTGCACATCTACTGCTCCCGGTGCACGGCGGACCAGCTGGAGATCCTCAAAGTCATGGGGATCCTGCCCTTCTCCGCGCCGTCCTGCGGCCTCATCACCAAGACGGACTCGGAGCGGCTCTGCAACGCCCTGATCTACGGCGGCGCCTTCCCGCCCCGCTGCAGGAAGGACCCGAGCTCCGGGTCCCTGGAGCTGCAGCTCACCGACCGCAGCTTCAGGGTCTACCACGAGTGCTTCGGCAAGTGCAAGGGCTTGTTCGTGCCCGAGCTGTACACGAGCCCGAACGCCGCGTGCATCCAGTGCGCGGACTGCAGACTCATGTACCCGACCCACAAGTTCGTGGTGCACGGCCACAAGGCGCAGGAGAACCGGACTTGCCACTGGGGGTTCGACTCGGCCAACTGGCGGGCGTACATCCTCCTGGGTCAGGATTACACGGGCAAGGAGGAGCGGTCCCGCCTGGAGCTGCTCCTGGACGAGATCAAGGAGAAGTTCGACTTCGCCAACAAGTACAAGAGGAAAGCGTCGTCCAGGGTGAGTCGGTTCGGTTCGGTTTGTGCCTCCGGGTCCGGGACCTCTGCTCGGAGAGGTTGCTCTTTGGTCGTTCTCAGCCGGGTTCCGAGCTGGTTCTGGAAGGTTCGGTCCAAAGTGTGACTTGTCCTGGTGTCCAGGGTCTTTCCCTGGGAGGAATGCATGTCGCCCGCCGCTTCTCGTCTCCAAACTTCCAGCAGAGCTCATCTCCTGCAGAAGAAGAGCTGAAATATCGCGAGATGTCAGGCTGCATGTTGGGGGATGACCCTCAGCTACTACCACTTCGAGTTTTACCTGACACCCGTCTGATGTTGACTAGTTGCGGCGGCCATCTTGAATCCGCTTGGCTCCAAAGGGTACTTGTAAAACGATTACTTCCTGAAACTTTGGTTAAAATCCCTCCATTTGTTATTGAGATATTTTTCTAACAGACGGACAAACGAGGTTCATTTAAGCAAAGCTCAGATTGCATGTTGGGGATGACCCTCAGCTACTACCACCCCGAATCCCAGCTGCGGCGGCCATCTTGAAGAGGTTAATCAGCTCTGCAGGTGCATCCCAAAAAGCCTCGTTAAGGTCTGTCCAGTGGCTCGTGAGATATTTTGCTAACAGGGAAGCGTTGATGCCAGGTAGCAGTCGGAGCATGTGTTGGCGATCACTCTCAGCTAGCTCGTTATCTTTGAGTGGCGGCCATTTTTATCTGAAAATCTGACTCCCGCCGTCGTGTTCAGCATCGTTACCAAATTGTTGCTCCCGTCCAGGGGTGACAACAAAACACCCGTGGAGGTAATAAAGACATTATTGCCCCTGAAGTTGCCCCCCCAGCTCCTGTTTGTTTGTCCGTACAGTAAAGAGTCTCAAACACCAACAAATGGCTCGGTGGGGAAGCGTAAACACCAGCAGGAACCAAACCTTTTCTCCCCCTTTAAATGTGATGGGGCTCGTTGGCCTGACTCAAGATGGCCGCCGCAGCGAACACATTAAAAGGGATACTGAGCTGGAATTTGGCGTGGTAGTAGCTGAGAGTCATCTTGGTGGTCACACAGGATCCTTGTTGGAATCAACGCCGCCTGTTAGCAAAATATCGGATTTTAATGAGACTTTCAGACCCTTAATCGTAGATTTCAGATGTACATCCAGCTGGGTTTTGGTCGAAACATCGCGGTGAGTTTTACAGACGTGGAGCTAAAACTTGGCGCGGTAGTAGCTGAGCCTGATCCTTAACTCATACTCTGAAGGCTAACTAATCCGGTTTAAATCTGTGGCGTGAACGGCGGCGGGCGATATGCATTCCATGGAGGAGTTCACTGACTTCCTGTGTCTGTTTTTACCAAAATGAAACCGATTCTTTGAAGGAATGTGCTCAGATTCTGTGTTCTGGATGACTCTCAGCTACCAACTTAAAGCCATCCTTGTGTTTGCTAAAGCCACTTAGCTGTGGCGGCCATCTTGAATGGTGCTGCCTCCCAAAAACCCAACAGGAAGAACGTCTGAAAGTTTAATTTATTGGTTCATAAAAGCCGACAGGGCGTGTTGGACTCCTCTCAGGTTCTTTTCTCCTTTTTAAGGGGGTATGGAGGAGTCGCGTGCTGAGCGTCTGTCAGCTGACGTTGGAGTGCCAGACCTCGCCTCGCCCCTCCTCCTTCGGCTCGCGTTGGGGCGCCTCTGAGAATACGGCCGAGGCTGTTACAGACGTGTGAGCAGCAGACAGACGCAGGAAGTGATGTCGCCACACTTCCCTCCTCGCAGACGCTCTTTTGAAAGACCTGCGTGGGTCGGGCTGCGTCGCCTCGCTTCTTTAGCTGTTTCAAAACGTTCGGCTCGTTTTACGGCGACTTTTTGAAATGTTTAACTTTATTTCCCAGAACTTTTCAAATCCATGAAATACTAGAATCAAATTCAGCTTCATTTGAGGCTTTTAGCTACTTTTATGCTAGTTTTAGCTTGTAGCCACTGTTTTTTCTATAACTTTGTTTTTAAATATGATAATTAAGTCATAAAATCTGATTTGAGTCCAGATTGTTTTGTCGGAGGACGCAGGTCGTCCTGAGCATCGTCTAAACGAGTTTAACGAGCCGGGCCGCGGCTGACACGCCTCGCCGCCTGGGTGGCCTTCCACATCAGGATGTTTAGGGAAGAATCGCGGCTGCAGATTTATAAACTCGGCTCGAGACGAGCTGATTTCTCCCCTGCGTTTGTGTGGTTCAGGAGGTGAAACGTGTCTGTTAGCAAAATATCTCATGAACCAGTGGATGGATTTTATTGAAACATTCAGGTAAAAATCATTGGATTCACATCTACACTGCATTAACTTTAGGGGGCAATCCAAATAAAGATGGCCGCCACAGCTAGCTGATCTCAACTAAGACAACTCGTTCAGTTTTACAGATACTGAGCTGTGATTCAGGGTGGTAGTAGCTGAGAGTAACATGATCTTATTTCTTGAATTCCTCGGAGGAATGCTGGGATTTTAAAAGTTGTTCCTTACCTGCCTGGTCCGTTTGGGGCGGGTGGCGTCTGCGAGCGCTGCGATTGGTCCTCCCTCCCAGGTGATCGTTTCGGAGGCAGTGTGGCGTGCACATGTGCTGACACCCCGCACATTCCTGCGGGCGGCTGCCATGTGTTTTCCTGTTTATACAGACTGCGAGCATTAATTTGTTGCTGCTCTTCCACAATAACCCGATGAAACAGGAAGTGATGTCACCGGAGCGAAAAGCTTGGCGTTTTTTTTGGCTGTTTTCTTCCATCTTTGACTCAGTTTCTTTGGCTCTTTTTCTACCGTCAAAACTAAAACTAATAGTAGCTAAAGGCTAGTTATAGTAAAAGCAGCAAAAGCTGAGCTAAAAGCAGCTAAAGGATGATGTTTTTAAAGGAACTGAAGACACGTTAATGTATTTTTTATTAGATTTGTTCTGAAAAGTTCGACAGCTACCAAAGTCCCAGCGCCCGTCTGCGATATGAGCTGAACTTTTAGCTGTCTCAGCAGCTAAAATGAAGCAGCAGAGCCTTTCAGGAGGAATGCCGCCTCGGCTGCAGAAACCTTCGAGAGGCCAAAACTTCCCCTTTCCCTCCCTCCCTCCCCCATCTTCCTCGCCGCCGCTGCAGCTCGGGATATCTGGCCTCCAGCTGAAGGGGCCGCTTGTTTGGCGGGGGGAGGGGGCGGGGTTTGTGGTGGTTGGGGCTCAGAGGAAGTGGCGTCCCAGAGGGGATATCGGCCCACGTCCTGTTTCTGATGCGAGGCGGCGCAGAGTTGGAAAAAGCCCACCGACTGCCAGGACAACAGCTGGGAACGCCACTTTCCTGGGGGCTGGTTTAGGAATATTTTTACTTTTTTCATAAGATTTTGGCAAAACAAGACTGTTTTAAAAAACAAAACCTGCAGGAAAGCTTCATTTAGTAGTGATTGGACAGATTCAGAGCTGGTTTGTTACCAGTATTGCTGCAAATCACTGCCGTTTCTTCTGTTTCTCACACTTTCTGTATATTTTCCTTTCATCTTTTCTCCCTCTGAGCTGGAAACAACTTTAAACAAATACGTTTTATTTTTTTCCTCTCCTTCCGTTGTGTGGGAGAAGCAGAAAGACAAAAGAGCAGCTTGGCTCTGAGGCGTCTTGCCGTAAAACCTTGAGGAACGACCGCGCTGCCGCCGTCGGATCGCGGTTTTGATGCGCCTTCAAAACCCTCCGTTTCCACGACAACTGCTGACAGGAAAAACAGCGCCGTCACAAGACGGAGGGAAAGAGCGCGGCGGAGCTGCTTGGAAAAAAAACCCCAAAAAAGCGGCCATTGAAGCAGCAGCGGAAAATGAAATAACTGTAGTGATTTATTTATTTATTTTGGGTCGTCTTTCAGGTGCGTCTTCCTGCCAGAAGCCTTTAAAGCTGCGAACTGAAGGGGGTTTTCCCAGCTGATGTTTGATCGTGTGCAGGGAGTGAAAGCACACAAATTCATATTTTTTATGTCTTTACGTCGTAAAGCCTGAGAAGAACTGGATGAAAATCAAAATGTTGCCTTTTAAACCTGAACAGGAAGAGGTTTTAAAATAAAGCTCGTATTACTCTTCAAAATAAGAGCCGTTTCTGTCAAAGCTTAGATTATTACAAAAAGGAAGTCCTGAACTATGATTTAATTTGTAGATAAAATACTCTGGTTACCTGTTTGAAGGCTTTAGTTATATTTTCCTGCAGTAATGGGAGTTTCCTGCTGAGGGACGAGGACAGTTCGGTTCTGTCCAAAAAAAATGGACATTTGTTGGTTGAAGACAGGAACCCAGACGAGACGGTGACAGTTTCAAGTTGGAAGCCAGATTTATTTGGTTGTTTGGTTAATTAGCTGTGTGCGTTTCGCCTGCTGACTCTTGTAGCTTGTTGCGAACGTTCGTGGTCGGCGAGCTTTCTGCTGGACCAGGTGATGGTCGCCTGCTGCAGAAACTGCTTCCTGTCTCTGTTTGTTTGCTTTTAAGGAGCTTAAACTGAGAAATTGAGCCATTTTTATCACGTTGAACATGATAACCCCTGATTCTGCTGGAAACAAACACGACTCTGCAGCTTTTACTTGACCAGCGTCGAAAAGGGACGTTCATGTCCTGGTTGGCGGCCGTGAGGGAACGAGCCGAACCCTGCGTCTGTGGCTCGGATCGGGTGAGGAAAGACAGATTTCTGGCTACGCCGTCTCCTCGCCGTGCGTGTTCTCCACCTCCTGCAGGTGGTGCACGAGGAAGGAGCTCCTTCTGCTGACAACACGGTTCTCCAACATCTCTGAAAGGTTCCCGCAGGCGCTGAGGTCCGCCGTGTTTATTTAATGAGCGTCTCTTTGAAATATTCATCGCTCGTGGCGCTGCAGGACCCCGGCTCCACCTCCCACACCTTTGGCCTTCTTACATCCACCCAGCAGCTTCACAGCTCAGCATCCGCTTTATTCTGGGAGAACTTTCAGTTTTTATTTTTTCCTTTTTCCGTCCTCGGCGGGGTGTGAAGAGCCCTTTTAGAGCCAGAGCAGTCAACGGCTGAGGAGGGAAAAAAGATAAATCACAAATATTCTGAGAATCCCGGAGCTGAATCGAGTCCTCTGGGTGTTACTACGAGCTGCAGTGGCACACTTGGCGAGTAATCGGTCTGTTTGGAGGCTAAACGTGAGATCACAGATTATTTTTGAGGTTTTTTTCTTGTGAAGTCTTGCGGTTCTGCCCAAGATGCTAAACTTACCGTCAAAAAATAACTGAAATTTACTTTTAAAACCAACCAAAATCACAGCTTTGAATACATTTCAGCTCGTCTGAATTCTCTCCATGATATCAAGACTTTATGTCAGATTATGGAGTGTGATCAAACCAGGTGTCGGCCATATTGGCGATATAAGAGACGCAGAGACACGAGGGAGGCTCGGGGTGCCTCAAATCGACCCGATCGCGACGCTTTTACCAACTCTTTCAAATTCAAGAGAGAGAAGACGAGCTTCATCAGAACCCTGAAGGTTCTGTTGACCCAAACAGGTGAATATTTGGGCCCAGAATATGTTTGTCGCCGTTAGCAGCTTCTGATTAGAAATAAATCAAACTTTCCTCCGTCGTGGTTTAACCTGCAGCAGCTGCTGATGAAATGCCACGTTGACTTCAGGTTGTGTTCGAGTCGCGTTTTTTACTGTTGTGTAATTAAACCAAAGTGAGTTTATCAGAGTCGCTGCGGTTCGCTGATATGACGGGCACAGAAACCCGTTTCTGTCCAAATAAATGGAGTTTAATTCCTCTTTTTCTGTCAGCTTTGGTGCACGTATCTGATCGTCTATGTCGAGATTGAAGGAAACCTCCCGATGTGGGAATTTAACGCTTTAAAGGCGTTCGTTTCAAACGCAACCAGCGAGGAAAGCTAATCGAAGGAATGCATGTCACCCGCCGCCTGACCTGCAGCCGTTTCAGGCTGAGGTCGTTATGTGTGTTGGCTGTGGCAGCCATCTTGGATTGGGTCAGTCAGTTGCAGGCGTGTGTGCAGAGGTTACTTCCTGAAGGTTTCCAGAAACCCGTCCGTGAGGCTGGGCCGCTCGTCGTTTTCAGGGGGTGGTTTTGTGCTGCGTCAGCCGTGGAGCCTCTTTTGTGGATGACAGCTAAACCTCAACAACCCCCCCACCTCACACACACACACACACACACACACACACAACCCCCCACAGCCCGCCGTGTTTGCAGGAGCAGCCAGGAGCTCATGACCTTTACCCTCCTCAAATAAAGACGCGACCCGCCTCACCTCACCCCTCTCTTTAAGCGCCGTCGGCCAATTGCGTGCCACTAAGAAATTCCCACCGGGCAGATGGCCTTACACACACACACACACTCCAAGCTATCCAATAAATTAAAAGTCTCAGTTACGTAACAAAATAAAGGTTTGAAAAAGGAGCGTTTTATGAAAGTAATTAAATGATTTCAGGTTTTTTACTTTTCTGATTCGTGTCGAAGCTGGTCCAGTGTGTTATTTGTGTCCTCACGTGTGTGTGTGTGTGTGTGTTTTGTCTTTGGATCAGCTGTAGGAGGAGATTAGCATGAGCTCCCTGCCTACTCATTTCCATCCCCATCTGCCCCGTCTCCCACCGTGACGCCCCCCCCCCACCCCCACCCCC
>NC_051437.1:28641604-28646159 GCF_001649575.2 Kryptolebias marmoratus
ATCGCGCAGACATCCCACCCCCACAACGCTTCCAAAGGCTTTCAATGAGTCACGCACACGCACACGTGCACGACCCCTTTCACCAGCAACACGCAGCGTCCGCCGAGCCATAATCCTCAAGTTGAGCGGCAGAACTCCGTTTATTTCTCCTCGTTTAACAGAAGCAGGGGAGTCCAACTCTGTAACACGAAGGGGCCAAATTTAAAAACTAATCTGGATCAATATTTATAAAAAAAATACATAAATTAACCTTGGTTTTAGATGTAATATGTCAAACTGTTTATATAGAAACATCCTTTCCTCGGTTACATTTTATAAAGAAATTAGAGCAAACATTTTAATGACCAAAGAAAAACTGATCAAACGTTCATTTTTTTTGCCTTCTTAAGAATTTTTCTCCATTAAAACAGCAAAAACTCAACATTTAACTTTGAAACAAGAAGAAAATACAGAAAAAGGCATAAATGCATTGAAGCTAATTCGTCGTTGGTTTCACGTTGACTCAAGTCGGATGCCTGATGTCGTTTCTTGGCTGCAGCAGGAGATGTTCGATGTTCTCTGCTGCTCTTTCTACGTCAAAATCAAAGATTACTGAGAAATTAAAACTTGTTTTCTTGGCTTCAAAGCAACCGTCGCAGGTAGACTTCACTGAACAAAACGAGAATCGACGGAGACTCGATCTGTCGCAGACCGCAGGGCCCGATCTGATAAGATTTAAATTTTATCTTGGGGGCCGGATGAAATGTTACCAAGGGCCGGATCTGGCCCGCGGGCCTTGAGTTTGACACTTGTGACTTAAAGAACTGCAGGTTTAACAACCATTAAAAGAACTAGCGTCCTTGTTTATTAAAACAAGCACACACGTGGCTGATTAACAGTTTTATTAATCGCTCCGTCTCTAATTACGCTGCGATAAATCCAACAGCGAGTCCCGACGTTTTCCTGCTTCCTCCTCTTACTCTGGTTTTCAGGTCGATTTAATATTATTTATTTTCTAGAATATCTTGATAAGTTTGGTGACAAAAACAGAAGAAATTACATAACCTGAGCAGCTATAAAACCATTAAATCTAGCTGGATAAATTGAAGGTTGAAGGAAGCTTAAAAACTTCTCTTTAAGCCTTTTTTCAGTCCTGGATGACGGTCGCATCGATGCTTCCACCGATGGACGCAGAGTCTGGACGTCCAGGAGGTGTTTGGAAAACCTCTTTGTCTTTCTTCTCTTTCTGCTTCTTTTCCATTCAGGGGACGGTGGCGGCGGAGGCGGTGGTGGTTATGGGGGAGAGGGGCCGGGGTCACATTAGTTTGACCTCAGCCATGTGGAAGGGCAGCTCCCAGGAGTTCGGCGAGGTATTGTTGGGGGAGCGCGGAGTGATGATGGCGTTGGAGGGAAGTGTGTGTGATCCCCCGCCCCCCCGCCATGAGTCACAGACTACTGCTTATTGTTTGCCTCCCCTTCCCCCGCCCTCCAGCTTGCCTTTGGTCAGATTTCCTAGAAATGTCATCAGCATAAACAAACAAAAAGGTGATGCGGCCGTGTCAGAACACTCGTCTGTTATTGGACCAGATGCAACAGGAAATGGTCATGTGATTATCCGGGGGGGGATCTCTGCAGCTGCTTCAGTTCGATCCGTTCCTGCTGATCGCCTGAAATAGTTCTGGCCCTGATAGCCTTCATGTGTGACGGCGGCCCAAACAGGAAGCCGCTCGTTTTCTTTTCCTGGCAGAAAACAAAGTTTCTGAACGAACCCTTTTGCATCCTGTCTTTTCCTCAGAATCGTTCCGGCAGCGTGACGAACAAACACGCCCGATCTCCGCTTTTGTTTGGTCTGCTCTGACTCGCCGTCGCGTCTGGTCGCTCTCGGTTACGCAAAGGGCGTGTTTGGTGTTTGGTTCGTCTCGAACCGGAACGATCGGAAGGAGAACTGATCTGCACCCTAATGAGGCGGCGTGAAGACTTAGTCCCGGAGCTGGAATGGAATCGAAGCGAAACCAGGCGAGCGCAGACGTTACTCTCTTTCAGCTGCTCGAGCCGAAACAACAACAAAGCTGTGATCTGCACCCACGCCTCAGAGGTTGAAGGTGCAAACACCGTCACTGTCCAAAGACCAGAACCTCACGCCGCTGAAACGCCTCAGAGTCTTTAACAAGGGTTCAGATCTCGCCAATTTGAGACACTGACAGGCGTGACGGGCGTCTCGGACCTGTCTGGAGGCGGGGAAGGAAATAATGTGCGCGGCCAGAAATAGAATTTTGAAAACCCAGCTGCGCTAGCCGCTCAGAATCCAGGGAGGCTGAAGATTTTCTCGTTTTCTCACCATTTTTGACTCTTGTGACGCCGGTGATCATCCCTCCACCGGGCAGGCTGAACCGGGGGGGTTCCCAAAGTCACGGTTGGGTCCCCAAAGATGGTCACGAAACACCAAATCGGACACCGTGAGCTGATCTCCAGAAACCAAACAAACTGTAACTGTTATAAAAGCTAAAAATGGTTTTAAATGAGGGGAAATTAAAGATCTTTGCGGTTCTTATTTTGGTGAACAGAATCAAACTCCTCCCTGAGAGGAGATCCCCTCCGGCTGCCGGTTCGCTCCTCAGTCGCAGCTCATTGATTTCACATCACCGCCCGCCCCTCCACCGTCCCGCTAGTTTCTCACTGCGTGACAGCCCAGGCATCCTCTCACACACACACACACACACACACACACACACAGCAGACAATAGAGCTCTTGAAGCCCTCGACTTGTAATTATTGTAATTGTAGATCTCTAAGACGAGGTAATGTGCGGAGTGTGTGCCCGCCCCCGCCCCCCCGAGCACAAAGAGCACATTCTCGGTGTCGTGCTTCAAAGGGGCGCTCGCCGGGCTCACCTCCAGGGGCGAGGCTGCTGCAGGAACTGAGCGGCGGTTTGAGCCGCCTCGCCTCCTCGCCGGCCTCGTCTGTCTGCCCTTTTTAATTATCTCTTCACTAAGCCAGCACGCACACACACATGCTGAGGTCAGGGCTGCAGCTGAACCTCCCCCCCTCCCCCCTCATCCCCCCGGCTCGCTCTGCAGAGGATTAAACCAGCCGTTACACCGTCTCCCGCCGGCTCCTTCTTCCTCGTTTCTCGCCCCGGACCTCCTCGTCTCGGAGGTTTTTAAGATAACGTTCGGTTTTCTGCCGCGGCGTCGTTAGGAGGTCAGGTCTAAGGCGGGCGATACGATTAAAGATGTCCGCCACAACCGACTAACCTTAAAAAGAGCAGAGAAATGGCTACAACCTGGTCAGATTTCCAGATTATGAGCTGAAATTTGGCGAAGTTTTAGCTGAAACTGAAACATTTTCTGATCAACTGTTGAAGTCGCCTCTGATCGTCTCCTGAACCACCGGACGGGTTTCACGAACGCTCGGGCTGTAATTTAATTTAACGTTTCAAAGATGAGTCAGGCTTTTTCTCTGTGTTTGTTTCCCTTCAGCTGATGTAAGAACAGGTTTTTTTTTTTTTTTGTTGTTGTTGTCGTTCAGCCAAAACGTTTCAAGTTTCCACTTCACCGCGGCTCGGAGGACATAAATCTGACGAACCCTGTCTCAAAGATTCTCCGGACGGGGCTCGCCGGTGTTGTCAGGACCCTAATCGGACCCGGGCCGCACGCCGATACGATCAGCTGCGAGCGAGGTGGTTTTATGGTCGGAGCGGCGCTGCGAGCTGCAGATAAGGAAACTATCTGCTGCTTAAAGACTTCCTGGGTTTTGTTGAACACAACAGAACCGGGCTTTGAACTTCTCCTGCAAATCTTCTTTATAAAGGAGGAATCTGGAGCTCCGGGGGAATTAAATGATTATAAATACCTGTTTGTTGTGTGAAAGCAGCTGCGGCTCAGGTCGTGGTTTGGTCCCGAGTGTGTGTGTGTGTAAGACCAAACTACGAGGCGAACATTTATAGCGTCAAATATTGATTCTCCGGTCCGTCCACGGCTCGTTGGCGTGTCGTCGAGCCTGTGAAGGTGGGAAACGTAAACTTACATCGTCGTCCCCAAACCCGTCTGTTGATAATAACACCTGTTTATTTCAGTGATGGGTTGGAGGATGTTCTGCAGGCTAACGCTAAGAACGCTAACGCTTTCAGCTCGGTTCCTTCCTTTAGAAACCAGTAACTGTTTGGTTCCCAGCCGTGTCCAACCCGCCGCCACCGCCAGGACAAACTAGTGCTGGGCGATATGTAAAAAATCCTATATCACGATAACGATATATATCACAATATACCCCAATTACGTACGTTGTCAGTTATTCTCTGAAAAATATGACAAAATAATCTCATTTCTTACTTTTTTCAAGCTTTATTTCGAAGTGACATTTAACTGAACTTTCACAAATGAGATCTGCTGCATTTTAGTGCAGCAATATATATGTACCTGTTAGACGTAACAGTACCAAATGACAACAGACTCCATTATCTTCGGCCGGCTATAGTTTCACTTTTCACAACTTTCCCGGCTCTTTTACAACTTGTTTGTTTGCACTTTTTGGATTGTTAAATATTCTTTTTCGTGGTTCTTCTTTAAGTGATAGAAGA
>NC_051437.1:28646605-28674086 GCF_001649575.2 Kryptolebias marmoratus
TATAAACTGAATGTCTGCAAAGTGACAACACTAATACATTCGTCGTAGCCTACGTTATGAAATATTTACATGAATCATAGAGATGATAGAAGAAAATATATCACGATAGACACTTTTCTATCGTCCCCACGATATGTATCGTTATATCGCCCAGCACTCGGACAAACGGTACGTTTCAGATCTGATGAAGGCCGGAGTCTTCCTCGCCGGATCAATCCGACTCGTGCACGTCTCTGAAGCTGCAGACACGGTTTCAGGTCTCACATTTTTAACGCTCGAGTTTCCGTTCGCGAAGCCGCCGCTTCACTCAGACGTCTCAGAAGAAGAAGAGGAAGCCCCGGGACGAAGCCGAAGGTGTCACATCTTTATTTTCACCCCCTTTTTTTTCCGTCTTCCTCTCAGCCTTTTTACTTTTTTTAAATTTTTTGAGTTGCTGTTTTCTAAAAACTGGCGACTTCCCCTGCGTCGAGTCTCCCCCCCTCCCCCTCCTCCTCATCCTCCTCCTCGCAGCTTTCACTGTCGGTGGCGCAACCCTCCAACTCAGGAAGCGCTCTGAAACATCAGATTCCACTTCCTGCGTCGATCGATACATCTCACGTCCAGCACACACACACACACACACACACACAGACACACACACGCGGTGTGAATTTACACTGTGAGCAATAAAAGCAGCTTTTCTTCAGAGCCTCAGGTTCTGTTTCCAGGTTTGAAGATGAAAGACCTGGTTGTCCTTCAGCCTTATGTTTGGAGGAATGCTTGTCGCCCGCCGCCTCTCATCTTGTGCAGAGAAATGATGCATTCGTAGCCATTTTGGTCAAACCCTGAAAACATCCTCCAGATTCCAGAGACAATTATCTGTGGTAACCTGTGAGCTGCTGAAGTAAATCAGTTTCATCTCGTGGTCCATGAGATATTTTGCTAACAGACGCTCAGTCACCAGCAGAACTGGAATTATTTGATTCCCGTTTTTCAGACTTTCCTGCTCTTTAAAATCCGGTGATTTGTCTCTCGTTGTTGTGCTTTAACGGTAAAAACAAGCAGCTGTGAAGCAGGCGTGCGATGATGAGGAGGGGGCTCCTCCTCCTCCTCTTCCTCCTCCTCCTCCTCTTCCTCCTCCTCCTCCTCTTCCTCCTCCTCCTCCGCGGCAGTAATGAAATGATAAATCCCCGATGTGGATGGGAGGAGAAGCGAAGGAATGACCTCACGGCCACCTAATCGTCGCGGTGGGAGCAGGCGGCAGCTAATGTGTCCATTAGCCCCGCCCCCTTCCTCCTGAGGCGTAACGGACCCGACCTGACCCGACCCGGGATGGGACGGAGAACAGGAAGTACCAGAACCTCTGCTCCTATTTCCACCCACAGCTTTGGCTGAATCTTAGCTCCTTTCAGCTCCGGAGTCTCACTGCTGAGAAAATCTGCTTTTTAGATTTTATTTCTGCCAGATCGCTGCTCATCTGAAGAAGCAGAAGGCTAGCTGAATGTAGCTAAAAGCTAAAACTACCGAAAGGCTGCTTAAACATAGCAAAATGCTAGATATGCAAAATGCTAGAAGTAGCTGAAAGTACTGAAAGGCTGGCTACAAATGAAAAGTAGCTAAATGAATGGCTAAAATCTAAAACTAGCCGAAGGCCAGCTAGTAGCTAAAACTAGCAGAAGGCCAGATAGAAGCTAAAAGGAGCAAAAGGCCAGCTAAAAGTAGCCAAAGGCCGGCTAAAAGTAGCCAAAGGCCGGCTAGGAGCTAAAAGTAGCAAATGGTTGGCTGGAAGCTAAAAGTAGCAACAGTTCAGCTAGGAGCTAAAAGTAGCAAAAAGCCACCTAGGAGCTAAAAGTAGCAAAAGGCTGGCTAGAAGCTAAAAGTAGCAAAAGGTCAGCTGAAAGCTAAAAGTAGCAAAAGGCCGGCTAGAAGCTAAAAGTAGCAGAAGGCCGGCTGGAAGCTAAAAGTAGCAAAAGGTCGACTAGAAGCTAAAAGTAGCAGAAGGTCAGCTGGAAGCTAAAAGTAGCAAAAGGCCGGCTAGAAGCTAAAAGTAGCAAATGGTCGGCTAGAAGCTAAAAGTAGCTGAAGGATCCGCAGCCGACTGACCTTAAACCAGATAATTTCGGCTGTTACTGAGCTGATGCTGCTGATATTGAGCTGAGATGTGGGGTGTTAGTAGCCGAGGGTCATTTCCTCTGAGCTCATTAGTTTTCAGGCTGCAACTCTGACTCCTTCCTGGGCGATGCTGTTGTTGCTGTCCTGAGCACAGGTCAGCGGCGAGGGGGGCGGGGTCAGAGAGTTTGCTCCTGGTCATGTGACCTGAGTGGGGTGACCTGTCATGAGGACAGGCAGGTCTGAACCGGGTCACGTGACCTCCTGCAGGACCGGATTCCATCCCGCTTCCCCTTTTTCTCGTCTCGGCTCAGAGGAGCAGAGAGTCAGCTGTCGGTCACAACCAGCCGAAACGTCTGCTCTGCAGCAGGCGTTTCGGCGTGTTTCTGCGGCCCTCGCACTTCTGGTTTCGACACCGCGCCGGCTCTGTTTGGGGGCTCCGCCCTGCTGTCACAAACGCTGCCGCGCAACAGAAACACTTCGTTTCAGCAACAAGTTTCCCTTTTTTCTCCTCCGATAGATTTATAGCTCTGTTTGTCTCACAGGAAGTTCTGTAAGACTTTGTTTAGCTGCGAGAAGTCAAGAAAACGCAGATTTCCGCTCTCTACTTCGTCCAAATCTACTCTGATCAGACGGCTGATGCTTGTCGCCCGCCGTGAAGGCCTGAATGAGCTAAAAGCTAAAACTACAGAGCTGCTTAAAAGTAGCAAAATGCTAGCAAGAAGCATGAAAGTAGCTGAAAGTACTGAAAGGTTGGCTAGAAATGAAAAGTAGCAAAATGATGGCTTAAATCTAAAACGAGCAAAAGGCCGGCTAGGAGCTAAAAGTAGCAAAAGGCCGACTGTAAGCTAAAAGTAGCTGAAGGCCGGCTAGGAGCTAAAAGTAGCAAAAGGCCGACTGTAAGCTAAAAGTAGCCGAAGGCCAGCTAGGAGCTAAAAGTAGCCAAAGGCTGGCTAGGAGCTAAAAGTAGCAGAAAGCCGGGTTGAAGCTAAATGTAGCCAAAGATCAGCTAGGAACTAAAAGTAGCAAAAGGCTGGCTAAAAGTAGCAAAAGGCCAGCTGGAAGCTAAAAGTAACCAAAGGCCAGCTAGGAGCTAAAAGTAGCCAAAGGCCAGCTAGAAGCTAAAAGTAGCCAAAGACCGACTGGAAGCCAAAAGTAGCAAAAGTTCAGCTAGGAGCTAAAAGTAGCAAAAGATCAGCTAGGAGCTAAAAGTAGCAAAAGGCCGGCTAAAAGTAGCAAAAGGCTGGCTAGAAGCTAAAAGTAGCCAAAGGCTGGCTAGAAGCTAAAAGTAGCCAAAGGCCAGCTAGAAGCTAAAAGTAGCAAAAGGTCAACTAGAAGCTAAAATAGCTTAAAGTTAAGCTGAAACTAGTTGAACGGTTAAATAACACACAAGCAGAACAAAACTGTATCTTAAAAGCTAAACTTTAGCTAAAAGTGCCGAAACCGTAGCTTCTGTAAAAGGAGCAGAATCAAAGCTGAAAGCTAAATTTAGTCCAACAGCAGCTAAAAGTAGCAAAGCTGCTGTTAAAAGTATGAAAATTGTAGCTAAAAGGAGCAAAACAAAAATGGAGCCAGATGGTTCGAGGTCACCGTCCGGCGCTGAATCGATGCACCGAGGACGGCGAGAAACGGAGAAATAATCAGATTTCTGCTCAGGAGAGCTTCTGTCAACAATATCCGGATTCTGGAACCGGAACTCCAGCCCCCCCCTGGAAACTATGTGATTTGGCTCCCTGGTCGAGGCTCTGGCTTCTCCCGGAGTTCAGCGGCGGAACAAAATGTCCGACCCTGGAGTGGAAAACACCAGCATGTGCTGGTGGGTCGGCCCGGCTGCGAGGCTGCCTGATGCCCCGCGCTGAACCAGAAGGGCCTCTTTGTGCTCCGGCCTCACAAAGATCCACCCCGGGCAGCAGAAAAAACAAAACCAGCAGCGGTGTCCTGGTCTGTGGGGGGGGGGAGCGTGCGGCCAGAATCTGAGGTTACAAGAAATATCTGGGGGGAGAAAAGCCGGGAAAACAGAGGAAGGAAGCTTCCCGTTTGACCTGAAGGGGCCCTCGCGTGGTCTGCTTCCCGTCACTCCTGCCCTTCGGCCCGGATCGCTGCGCCGGCGCTTTAAATCTCGGATCAGCGGAATCCTGCGAGATAAAACCTGAATGCTTGTCGCCCGCCGGACCTGGTGGTTCACCAACGCAGGCAGTTTGAGTCCTTATGGTGTCGACAGTCATGGATTTAAAATCGTTTTTAAGTCGTTGTTGCAGACGGGAAGCTCCATTAACGCCCGCTAACGCAGGGGAGTCTGACTCCCGGCCTCGAGGCACCGCCGTCCTGGAAGTTTGAGGTTTTTCTGCTCCGACGCGCCTGATTCAAACGGTTTAATCAGCTCCTCGACAAACCGCCACATTCTGCAGAAGCAGGTCCAGAAGTCGCCCGTTTAAATCAGGAAGATCGTCCCCCGAGGAGCGGCGTGGGACGAAACGGCGCCGGGCGCAGACCGAAACGTGTCGCACGTTTTCGTGTTTTAAAACCCCTGCAGCTCCTTGTTGGATCTGGATAAAAGTCCGAGTTAAATCCGGATTTCTGGCTCGACCGCGAAACGTCAGGAAGCCGAACGTTCGGCTCGATCCCGAGCCAGACTTTCGGTGTGCGCGTAATCGGGTTTGAATCGAGCTCTAACAGGGTCAAACTGGATCGTATTGAAAGGTTCGAATTAAATTGGACTTGTGAGCTGAGATGACTTCTGCTGTCGAGGTTAGCTGCTGTGATCCGAGGCAGGAAACTTCACGGCGTATGGCGGCGCCGACCGGGTCAGCCGGACCTGGCAGCTACAGGTTGGATTTGGTCCGACGGTCTTCAGGTGAGACTTCGGCGACCAGGAAGTGTCTCCGGAGTAAATAAGGAGTGAAGTGGAGCTGAAGCCAAACGAGGACAGTAGCTTGATGTTTGGCAATCATTTAACAGATAACCAGACGAGGCCGCGGCTGACTTTGTCTCCGTTGACCTCCCTGCGGCTGATTTTTATTTGCTCTTCCCGTACAGTTGAGCCGATGACCTTTGAACCGCACCTTAAAGGCCCCCGGCGGCCGTCTGTGATCGCTCACTCACCGCCCGGCGCCGACCGGAGCGCTCTGCCCCGCGAACCCGCTGACTTCACAGCGTCACGGGTTCGCCTCTGACACACGCCTGTACACAAACACGGCGTGGGCAGCCTGATGTGTTTACTGCTGGGCGCGCCGGACAAAGTCTGCCGCCGAGCGTCGATCCGGGCCGAGCTGGAGTTCAGAGAGCGGCGGAGACGAGCTGTCGGCTCGAAACTCAGCCAGCCGGCTGGTTTTTAAAATCCGGGCCTGTTTTCACGTGAACAGCTTGTAAAACCGTATTGTTGGCCGTGCACATTATTTTGTCGTCTGCCTCCACCCACATCCTGCCCACCTCGTTCAGCCGCTCCACGTTTATGATTTAATCAGCAGATTTACTTTTAAACAAACTCTGTTATCGTCTCGTTATGCTACTTTTAGCTTTTAGTTACTTTTGGCTGACCTTTTGCTGCTTTTAGCAAGGCTTTTGCTGTTGTTTCCTTTTTTTGTTTGCTACATTCATCTTTTAAGTTAAGTCATCTTTTTCTTCTTTTGGCTAATGTTTTTGCTACTTTTAGATAATATTTTGGTGGTTTTAGCTAGTGTTTTGCTACTTTTAACTAGCATTTTGCTACTTTTGGCTAACCCTTTGCTGCTTTTAGCCAACTTTTACCACTAGTAGAAAGACTTTTGCTATGTTTAGCTAACCTTTTTATGCTTTTCGCTAACGTTTTTGCTACTTTTGGATAATATTTTGGTGGTTTTAGCTAACCTTTTGCTAATTTTAGAAAGTTTTTTGCTTTTGTTAGCTTTTAAGCTTTTAACATTTAAATTTTAAGTTTGCCTTTGCTGCATTTGGCTAGCCTTTTTTGTGCTTTTTGATATTTTGGTGTTTTTAGCTGGCCTTTTCCTACTTTTCACAAGGCTTTCTCTACTTTTAGCCAACTTTTACCACTCTTAGAAAACCTTTTTCTGTTTAGCTAACATTTTGGTACTTTTGGCTCAACCAGCACCTTGCTTCTTTTAGCTTTTAGCTCATGTTCTGCTAATTTAGCCAGTGTTTAGCTCTCAGCAGTCACTTCTCTTCTCCGAAGAGCTTCGGTTGTGTTCGGGTGTCTCGGCGGCGGCGGCGGCGCAGAAAGGTGTATTTTGGTGCGTTTGTGCGATGGTGGAGACGGAGGCAGACAGGCAGACACCTCTGTGGCGTTCTGAGGGAGGCGGGAAGCGATAATGGGTTTACTTCGGCGTGCGTCTCGAGGTGCCAGACGATGTTTCGCTGCCTTCCTCTTTCGAAGCGGGCATTAAGAGCAGCCACTCCTAGGTGCAAAAACCCTTCTTCCTCTTCCTTTCATGCTTGGAGAGAGCAGCAGCATTAAGTGTGTGTGTGTGTGTGTGTGTGTGTGTGTGTGTGTGTGTGTAATGCACCGCCTCCACACAGCAGAGCACAGCTCTCTGGCCCTACATTATCCCAAATGCTGCTGCTGTGATTGGAGCCGTAATGTGGTTGCTAAGCAAATGCGGTCTTCCTGGGACCAAATTGGAACGGGCAGGACTACTTCCTGGCTGGCTGGCTGGTGGGCCGGAAGTTCGCCCGGCCCGTGGCGACGCCGTTCCGTTCAAACCCGTCCTTTCTTTTCGTTCTCGAAGACGAAGGATCGATAATCCCTCCAGGTGTGATAGTATCTGTACGCTGCCGTCGCTTCTTCTGTTTTACACCAATAAAGTCAACCGTTTACCATCAGTAGGAATAATAAATTCTGACATGAAGCCGACGTTTTGCTGATAGTGGACCGAGATAAGGACCCTTAAAGTTGAAGCGTTCTGACCTGCTTGTCTGAAGCTGCGCCGTAACTTCTTTCAGCTGCCGTGTTGACGAGTCGGGTCCACTACTCGTCTCGGGTTTCCTGTTGGGCCCGCCGGCAGCCGGGTTGAGTTGCAGGTAAGCTGAGACGGCAGCTCTCGGTCATTTATCTGTCAAAGGGTGAGGCAGAAGTGCAAGTCGGGGGGGAGAGAGAGCTCCCGAAGCCGTCTTTAATTAAAATCAGGAAATTTGCAGCAGGGGAGCAAACAATTATCCTTGTCAGGAGCGAGGACACCCCTCAGGTGTGCGTAAAGAGACCCTTTCAGGCGTGTTTGGGGGGGACGTCGGTTTATCTGATTAGTTTTGCACATCAGAGCAGTTTGTCGTCTACTTTTAGCTGCACATTCGAATGTATCAGCTTCCCTCGCCTTCAAAGATCAGACTCGCTTCAACACGTGTGCTGCGCAGACGGGTTAGCGCTCAGTAAGAAGAAATGTAAATTACTGCCACCACCAAAAAATAAAAACAGTTTAATTTGATATTTGCTGCTGCTGTCAGAAAGCTCTGTACTTGCAACTGTGAGTGAAAGAAAGTTTATTTTTTAATCCTGCGAGACATTTTTTTCTAAAGTTTGATTCAGAGAAACTTCATTAGAAACGTAGCATCATGCTACATTTCAGATTGATGGAACTGAAGCAGCTAACAAGGTTAACACACTACTAGCATCATGCTACATCTCAAAATGATGGAACTGAAGTAGCTAACAGGCTAACAAACTAGTAGCATAATGCTACATTTCAGAATGATGTATATATTAATATGTATTTGTTAGCCTGTAAGTGAAGTAGCTAACAGGCTAACAAACTACTAGCATCATGCTACATTCCATATTGATGGAACTGAAGTAGCTAGCATGCTAATAAATAAACTACTAGCATCATGCTACATTTAATTTTGATGGAACAGAAATAGCTAACAGGCTAACAAACTACTAGCATCTTGCTACATTTCAGATTGATGGAACTGAACTAGCTAACAAACTACTTTTTTGAATATTTTTTATATGCTTTAAAAATATTTTTATTTTAGTATATTTTAAAAAGGCTGTCCTGCTTCGATCTGAGAGTCCACAAAGTTTGTTTTTGTTTTCGTTTATGATGACAATAAAGAAACTTTATACCTTTTAAAGAATCATTCCACTTTTCAGATTAACAAAGACGCTAACAAACTACTAGCATCAAACATTATGTCTGCATATATTATTTTCTACTTAATGGGCAAACAAGCATCACGCTCTGTCTCTAACTGCTAACAGGCTAACAAACTACTAGCATCATGCTACATTTCAGATTGATGGATAACTGAAGTAGCTAACAGGCTAATAACTGACTAGCATCATGCTAGGTTTCAAAATGGTAAATAGCTGAAGCTAACAGGCTAACAAACTCCAGTCTTGACGTTGCAGATGTGTCTGAAAAGAGGCTTTAATCTTTAAAACTATATATTTTTTGCTCATTTAAGACTTCCTGTATGAAATGAAAACTCTCCTCCTTGTTTAACTGAATAAACCGCCTTCTGTTCCGGGTTTTTATTTAAAATCTTATGTCTGGAAACCAAATAAAACGTCCCGTTTCAGTCGTAGGGTAGTAATTTACGTTAAAAAATGTCTGAATGAAATAATAAAGATGTCATGATTGTTTCGATTAGATAAGTCAAATAAAAAGCTGTGTATGATATTTTATTTTTTTGTTTAATTTGAGTTGTGACAGAACGGTGTTGTCAGCAGTTCATTTTTATCTTTATGCCTCTGAGTCTCAAAAAGACTCTCCAACTACGAGAAACTGTCGATCTGGCTTTTTGAAAAGTAAAATTCAGCACTTGCACCGAAATGCTCAACTTTCGGGTTTAAGATGGACAGAAAATGTTGCGCTGTCGCTTTAAGAGGTTCTTTCCCGCCCCGTGTAATGTGGTCCGAGCGCAGAAGTGCTCTCTGCTGCTGTATGGATCCTTTTTATGGAGAGTGGGAGCGAGGGAGGCCTCGTGTGGGCCTGACCTGATTCCAGCCAAGCATTGTGTGCCTGACCAGAGCATCTCTGTTATTCCTCTCTTCCTCTTTCCCATCCCTCCATCCCTCCTCCTCCTCTCTGACACCATTCTTCTCCCGCTCTGCTTTTTCCTCCTCGGCTTCACGTCACACGGGCTGTCAGTGAAATTAAAACTAACAAGCAGATAAATGTTTATTTTTTTATTTGTTCTTGTCTTCAGAAGCATTGTTCGATACTTTTAGGAGCTTTCGGTGTGTTACAGACCCAGAACCGGCTGTTTGACTTCGTATGACCCAACACAATCCTCCCAGAGATGCCAAACCAAACCAGCGGTGGCCATTTTAACTAAAAACGCTGTGCAGATTTGTCAGTAATTATCAGATTATTTTCACTCATCAGCTCTAAAAAATCACTCAGACAGATATGAAGGTGTCAGCGTGTGAGACGACCCCCCCACAGAAGGTTTTAGTTCTCTTGGACCTGTTTATTTGCTGGTTTTGTCCTGGTCCTGGTCCTGGCTCTTGTGTTGGACTTGGTTCTCCTCCTGGTCCTGGTTCTTGTGTTGGACTTGGTTTTCCTCCTGGTCCTGGTCCTGGCTCTTGTGTTGGACCTGTATATTACCTGGTTCTCCTCCTGGTCCTGGTTCTTGTGTTGGACTTGGTTTTCCTTCTGGTCCTGGTCCTGGTTCTTGTGTTGGACCTGGTTCTCCTCCTGGTCCTGGTGGGACTCTCCAGGCCGTCCCATGTTGGTCAGAGGGGAGAGAGGACAGGCTGCCACTGCTGTGTCTTTAAAAAACTCTCCAAGCTGCTTTTCAGATTACAGGCGCTGCAAACTAGGTAATCGCCCCTCAGCACGAAAGGGCTTATATACCAACTGCAAAGTGCGCACAATTTATTCTCCAGCTCCGACTAACTCTGCTCGCCGCTTTAATCGGATTCTTGTTTTTGCCATTTTGTTCTCACTGTCAGGTGTGTGGATGTTCTTGTTTACCGCTCCCCCCTTAAGCTCTCCTGGTGGGAGGCGAAACTGAAGCAAACACGTGAATTAACAGGAAAAACAGCCGTTTATTTAAACTTTCTGAAGATCTGCTGCACCTGCTGCCAACGTTCTCCGTGCATTTTGTTGCGGTCGACGTGTGTTCTCTGTCGTGGCGGCCATTTTGGCTCCCGTCGAAGTGGTGATGGTGGCGTTGGTGCTAGAAACCCAAACAGAGATGGGTTTGCTTTGGTTCGTGTTCCGGTGCGGCTGCGTGCCGACGAAACGGCGTGGAGCCGGGCAGAATTCCTTAAACGCTGCTCTGGGACCGTCGTGCAAAGCAGCAGGTCACAGAAATCACCTGCAGATCCAGCACTTCCTGCGTTTTATAGACTGTGGCTTTTGGCTTTTTTGCAACTTTTACACTTTCCCAAATATTTAACTCTATTTAGCTACTTTTAGCTAATGTCCGGTATTTCTTACCGACGCTTTTAGCTCGGCCTACATGGGAACAAAAAGATGTTGGGTTCATTTAAATCAACGGGAGAAGCTCCTAATTGGTTTACAGGCTGAGATTCCGCTTGTGCTCCAGTTGTTTTGTTGCCTCTTATGATAAAGAAATAAAATAAAGAGCAGATTTTGGGGCAGGAAGCTCCTGTATTTTAAGGACAACGCCCCCCCCACCCCTCTCCCCGTTTTCTTCAGTGTTCCTTTCTCCGCTCATATGCTTCCCATCAGGCAAAGCATGATGTCAGTGTGTGAGCATCCTCAGGGAATGGCAGGAAAACCAGTCCTGCCTTCCAGATGTGAGCGGGGGGAAAGGGAGGGAAATGAGGAGAACAAACCGGACGGAGGGGGATCGTGAAAACACGACACCAGTTACAGCTCCTCAGATCGTCTCTGGTGTTTCTTTCCTAATTAGTCGGATAATTTACAACCGGAGCAGGTTGTGTAAAATCTAAATCAAAATGAATCCCACAAACCGGATCTGATCCACAGTGGAGGGTTGTAAACATGTCGGATGTTCAAACTAAGAAACTGAACCATTTTCTGGAAAAATAAGAGAACTTTAAAGTTGCTGCAGATGTTCTCCTCTGTGGAGCATCTCCATCAGTCTGTAAACATCTGGACCTGAGGAGAGCAGCTGCTGGAGATCCTTTCCAGAGGCACTAATGCACCCCCATACCATCAGAGAGGCAGGCTGGACCTCAGAACAGTTCTCCTCTTTGGTCCAGAGGAGACACATCTGTTCACATCTGGATTCTTCTTTGCCTGATAGAGCTTTAAGCAGCGTTTGTGGACGGCACGGTGAACTGTGTTTACAGATCAACATCCAGCCTTAACCTTTGACCTCAGAGGTCAGATCTGGAGATGATGGGACAAAGACTGGAGAACCTCTGCCCATCTTTCCTTCTTTTTATCCTGCAGCTAATTAACCTAATTAGTGATAAAATCCTCCTCCAGATGTTTCTTATTTAACGGTCCTGGATGGGGGCAGATGTTGCTCTAAAACCTGGAGATCCTTTCCAGAGGCACTAATGCACCCCCATACCATCAGAGAGGCAGTCTGACCTCAGAACAGTTCTCCTCTTTGGTCCAGATGAGACACATCTGTTCACATCTGGCTTCTTCTCTGCCTGATAGAGCTTTAAGCAGCGTTTGTGGACGATGATCTGTGGAAGTGTTCCTGAGCAGAACCAGAACCAGCCTTGACCTTTGACCTCAGAGCCTGGAGAACCTCTGTCCATCTTTCCTTCTTTTCATCCTGCAGCTAATTAACCTAATTAGTGATAAAATCCTCCAGATGTTTCTTTGGACCGTTTACTTTTACAGCCTTTGTTGCCCAACTGTTCAGAGATGTTGCTGCTATAAAATTTAAAATTACCCTGTTTTTTTTCCTGTTAAATGGAAGAATTTCTTCGTTTCAGTTGATTTGTTTCATTGTGAAGGAAACTGGAGTTTATGAGATTTTTCCGGGGTTGTTTCCCAACAGCAGCAAACATTTTTTATTTCTTTTCTTTTTAATCTGGTTTTATTCCGAGGTCTTAGCTTTTAATCTGTAATCCCAGGCTGTTTGGGATGATGCGCTGGTGTTAGCTGCTCTGGAGGCCGTCAGGCTGTTATTCAACCTGACCCCTCCCTGACCTCCCTGCGGCCGTTAAAACTGAGGACTCGGAGAAAAGGGACGGGGCTCCTTGTCGTCGGGGGACATTTGGTGCAATTAAGCCTTTAAGTGTCCCTCCCTTGATTACTTCTCAAGATAGTGTTTGTGGAGTGAGACCGCATCTCTAAAGGCCAGACGGCCCGGACTCTCAGCCGCCCTCGCCGCTCCTCCTTTCAACGCTCATCCAGACCATAAAGTCACAGAAAAGTGGCGTTGGCTGCTCCTCAGTGAGGTCGCGAAGGTCATGAACCTTTCGTGACACCTAGAGAGAATCCTGAGAGGCAATGTTTTAGATTCTCCTCTCTTTTATCACCCTCAGTCTGTGTGTCTGTTAGCAAAATAACTCCTGAACCGGTGGACAGATCAGACCAGTCAGACACTGAGCTTTGTCGTTTTGAGCTTTCAGATCACTGCATTGCATGATGGGAACGTCCTCTGCAGCCTTGTTGTCTTAGACGTCAGGTTTATACGTCTCCAGGGTCAACTGGCCGCGGTTTTACGGGGCCCTAGGCCCGGTTCGCCGGCACCCGGAGCCCCTCTCGTGCCATCTGGCAGCCATAAAGTCGGCTGACTTTTGTACCGTTTAATGGGGGCCAAATATGGGACTTCTGTTTCGCCCTTTGCTCTTCACCTTTTTACCCACGGCTGCGCTTTAATCCCTCCTCTCGGCAGAAGGTCAGGAGTTCGGCTCTGCTGCCCGCTTGACTTGATTCAGCTCCCGGAAGCGGGCCTCTTCTGGTCGCGAAGACGCTGCCGGCGTCGTTGGACGCCAAACGGCGAAGCTCTGTTCATCGGAGGACGGTTGGTGTAAAAATTCAACATCCATCCGGTTTTATGACGAGTCCAGAGGGGGTTAAAACTCTGCTTCTTCTTCTGCAGATTCTTTAAACTATGAACAGAAATGGTTCAAACCAGATTGTTGGACCACAGAGAAATGCGTTTATATTCTATATAAAATAGATTCTGGGGATGTCTATAATCCCTCCAATGGCTTCTGGTTCTGCCCTGGAGTCGAGTTTCTCTGATTCGTTCGTTGTTCTGGTTGTTTTTGGACCTGCTGTGGTCACTGGAAGCGTTAATGTGTCGGAGACCGCCTGAAGTGGATTCAAACCGGTTTGGCGTCAGCGTATCTGAACCGGCTCCGGACTTTGGTTCAGCTCCGTCAGCGGGAAGCACATTTGTGATTTAGATTCCAGCCCGGTCCCTGGACCCGTCAGAACCGACGGGCCGCCCCGCGGAGAGGCCGACTGTATTCAGCCGCCTGCTGAAGAGGGAGGTCCGGGGTGAAAATAGGTTGAAGACGATGCTTTTGTCCCAATTACAGCTAATCCCTTTAGCTGCAGAGAAAGTGTCGGACCCCCGCTGGCTGCCTCTGAATACACAGAAAATGGCTACGGGGGTGATGGAGGGGTGGGGAGGGGGGTGTCTCTGCCTCCCCCCCACTGAAGAGGAGAGAAAGTCAAGACCCATCATCTGCCTTTTGTCTTTGCGGTCCATTTGTCTTTTCAGATGAAAACGGGCCGCTTTGCAGCCGGGGCTTGGAATCTGTGAAGCGGGGCGACATTAGCCAGACCAATCCTGTTAGGAGCATCAGCGCCGGGGGGTGGGCGGGGTGGGTGGCACAATCTACTTAAGTGATTAATCACCATGTGAAAGTGAAACCCTCCGAGGGTTTTCTACACCTCAAAAACTGCAGCTTTGCCCTCCTGGAAACAGTCTGCATCCTAATTTGTGTTAGCAAAATATCTCATCCAGCCACTGGGCGTCGGCTTTTACAGATGTTGAGCTGTTAATGCAACGTGTCAGATCACCTGAGCTAGCACATATTCCACCAAAACAGCTGGAAATCCAGCCCAACATGGCGGGTGATATGCATTCCTACAACAAATGGGAATGAATGGGAAGTTTGGCTTCAGTTTGGAGCGCCGAGCGGATCTGGGAAAGTTTCTCGGTTCTCGGCTCATTAGGCGATCCGCTGATGCCTCCGGGCTTCTTCTGGTCGTGAGAGAGCCGAGATGCCAGCGAAGCTCCGAGAGAAAATAAAATATAACAAATAAAAAAAATAAACAAATCAAAGCTGGATCCCAGGGTCAGAACCTCTCCACAGAAACCCAGGAAGTCCCGACCGGTTTCAGCTAAGTGTTAGCAGCTAATCTGTGTGGGTGCGCTCGGCATGCATGATTAATCATCGCTGCAAACAAATGTGTAGGTTTGTGCCCGTGTGTGTGTGTGTGTGTGTGTGTGTGTGTGTGGGGTTGAGTCGGTGTTTAGGAAGCTGAAACCACAAGCAGAACTTTCTGCAGCGAAGCTTCGATGAGTTTGAGCAGAAACCTCAGCCGGGAGGTTAAACCATCGTCTGCTGCTTCCTGCGCCGTACGCCCTGGTGCTGCACGCCCCGGCGCCCGCTCTTCTTTACGACGACAACCTGATCCAAACTCCGGAGAAATCTGGAACCACGACAGACTCCGAATTATTCCGATTCCTAAACAAATATTTCCCTTTTCCTTCGCCGTCAGCCGTGTTCTGGTGTCATTTCAAAGGTTTCAGTAAAGTTTCTGATCCAGCTGCAGCTTTATGTTGTTTTAATTCTCTGAATATTTGCCAAAACAAAACAAAACTGACTTTGCTTTTTGTTTCACTTTAAAAGAACAGAAAATAATCACTTTGCTTGTTCTAATTCTCCTTAAATTCCCACTTCAAAGTGTTTAAATTAAATGCTCTGACTCTTATAAAGACAGATTTTATTATTTGCAGCTCATTTTAAACTGGTTTAATTGTTAAAACTCATTTTATTTGACTCCTTCTAACATCGGCATAGATTATTTCCATTTAAATTCCCTTTTTAAAGTAGAAAATATAACAAAATACAGAAAAAAATGGTTTTGTCATTATAAATGAGTGTTAAAACAATTTTTTTTTTCCCTTTAAAATGTTGTTTTTATGTCTCTGGAGTTTTAAACCGGGACGCTCGGTTGGTCTCGCCGCTCTCGGACGGTTTCCTTGACCAGGATCTCGATTTAACGCCGGTGAGAACACGAAGAACCGGTTTGAAGCGATAAAAAACCCTACCTGTGGAGACTCTGAGAGCGGCTCCTCAACGCTTCTAACGAGGATTTCAATTAAAGTTAAATTAAGACAAAAGTCCTCCCTGGGATCGCAGCTTTTCTGAGTTTGCTCTAATAATAAACTTGTTCAGAGGACGATTCCACTAACGATTCTGTTTTCTCTCTTTTTTCCATGCCGCCGTGCTGCGTTCCCCCCGCCGTGTTTCGTCTGTAGGTGAGTGTCGCTCTCTTTCTTCCCTCTCTCTTCTCTTTGCGTCTCCATGGCGGCAGTCACAACACGCCGTCGCACGAATCGAGGGCTTTCCGTTTCACTACCAGAGAGAGAAACCAATGGATGTGCATCATTCAAGATGGCCGCTGCAGCTTTTACAGATAATGAGCTGAAACTTGGTGTAGCTGCAGCTGAGAGCTGGAACCGGCTGGCAAGCGACGTGCATTCCCTCCAGGCCTTCGCCGCCAGCTGAGATTTGTTGGGCGGCTCCGAGCGGCGCCGCAGCTCGGGTGCGGTAGTGAAACCCCAAGCGCAGACCAACGTGGGTTTAACCAAGATGGCGGGCCGCCGCAGGCCTCGGTGAGGTGGGGCTGGGTGTAACCACACGCCTGCGCTCTGCAGCGGCGCACTCGCTGTCAGACGTTTCGTCTTGCAGCTTCTTTTTTCCGCCGCTGACTTTCGTTTCTCGTCAGACGCTGCAGCGCCGCAGCGGACGGCCCTTTCTTACAAACCGCCATATTTAACCGTAACGCCGAGCCTCCTGCTCCCGTCATCTGAACCGTGGGTGTTGACGCAAACGTCTTCCTCCCCAGGTTTCTGTTAGCAAAATACCTCACGGGTTAACCTCAATATGGCTGCTGCAGCCAGCTGACCAGTTTTACCTCCGAGTTGATGGCGAAGTTCAACCCCTCCCCCTCGAACATTTAAAGCTCCTTCATCTTTAACTCGTCGCACGCCAACAACGTCGTGTCCCCCCCCCCCAGAACAAAGACCCGGTCATCCAGCCCGCCATGGGAAATCCATCGGCTCATCTGAGGGGGGGGAGGGAGACTCGGAGTGGGAGAATGGCCTCCAGGGTCAAAGGTCAGGGTTGGATTGTGTTTGTGTGCGGCGTAGCGGGGTCTACATCCTGCTCTGCAGAAATGCAAATGAGCTCTGATAGCGAGGTCACCGTGCCCCGAGGCCTTCCAGCGTGTGTGTGTGTGTGTGAGCCTGGGACAGGGGTCAAAGGTCACGCCCTTCACTGAGGTCCTTAGAGACGGATAGGAAGATGAGATTCTGTTGATTGGGAAGAAAAAAACCCAACAACCAGCTGCTGATGGGTTTATTCTACAATTTATAAAAATGTAAAATTGTAGAAATTCTCATTTAGAATTAAAAAAAACTTTATTGATGTTTCCAAACCGAACGCTTCGACTGGCCGCAGCTTCCTGCAGTTTCACTGAACCCTGAGGAGTTTCCTGAATAATTATTGAAAAACAGCTGAATTTATCTCGACATGTCTTTAGAAAAGTTTAATTTGTGTTTAAGCCTCCAGCGATGCTAATCATGTTAGCTTCTCTATGGCGTTTTCAATGTTAAGTTAGCATCTATGCTAGTTGTTGGTCATAACAGGTTAGGGTGTTGTTTCCTTTTCATCAGACATGACAATATTTAAATCAGTGTTGATTTTTAGAAGTTATTCATATTTCAAGCTGATGAAAATCACGGATCGACCCGGGAGGGGCCTGAAGCTTCCCGCTCTTTTTGGAAGCATCAGAGCCGACGTGTCCCGATGAAACCGGGCGTGACGGCTCGGGTCGTTCAGCGTTACCTCTTCCCGACCGATGCCCCGACGGTGACACCGAGGCGGAGGGGAAACGGCGAACAGGAAGTGCGGACGTGTGTGTGTGCGGCGGGCGGCACGCCCTTGCAGGTTTCTCTCTCATTCAGCTTCCATTAATTTTTAATCGCTTCCTCCTCCTGGCGCTTGGCTCCACTCTTCGCTCCGAGAGCAGGAAGCAGGAGGAAGGACTTTTCCAGCGGAGGAGGGATGGAAAGGATGAGAGGGGGAGAGGAAATCTGTGCTTCCATGAGCCGCATTTGGCTCGACTTTTCCTCGCCGTCGCCTGACTTCGCTCCTCTCTCCTCTTCAGCCGTTTCTCTCAACTTTATCGCTGCTGGTGAATAAATGAAGAGGAGAGGAAACCTGAAGCCTTTGATGGGAAACAGTGAATTTTTCCTCCTCCTTCCTAAATTAAACATGAGAAAGGGAAAACCACGAGGTGCTCTCTCTCGCCGCCACGGTTTTCAGCTCGCTTCGGAAAACTCACGCAGAGATTCATCCGATGCGAGTCCCGTCCGTCCTCAGACTCCACAGCAGGAACATCTGTCAGAGTTTTCATACAACCACGGTTAAAAATGGAGGACGATTACAGGTCAACGCTGAGCGTTCTGCCCGTTTGAACGCCGCCGCGCCTTGTGTTAGGAGACGTTTGCGTCCGTTTAAACGGCGTCTCGGGGTTTTGTTTGCAAACATCGGAGCAGGAAGTGAGGGTCAACCCGTTCAACCCAACAGAAGATATTTATTTATTTGTTTACACGCTTTATTAGGCGTGACGCTGCTCTGCAACAGATTTATGATTCATTTTTCATCAACGACGCTCCGTTAACGCTTGGTGTGACTTTTTAACATTCACACCTGATTGTGGCCCTTTTTCGATTGCATGTTTGCACTTTTTTCTTTAAAATAACAAAAATTAAACGCCGTTTTTATACGGATGTGAGGCTGAAACGGTGGAGAAAGTCTGCATGTAGTTATTTGTAGTGTATAAAATAACAAGCAAAGAAAAAACAACACAACACAGAAACATTAACGGATGTTTTTTACTCAGTTTGATTTAAAAAAAAAAAAAAGCTGAAACTGCAGCAAAATATTCAGCTTCAGTCCCAAAATAAAGCAGTTTATTTTAGTAAACAGAGAGTTGATCGAGGTGGAGTACAGTGAGCCGGGAGGAGGAAGAGGAGAGATTCCTGGCTCCTTGCCATGCCCTCTCAGCGTGACCTTCCTCATAAATAGCTCATACGACTTTTTACCCCACCCCCCCTTCTCCGTCTCATTCCGATGGGAGGTAGATGGAGAAACCGGAGACGGATTTAAGCACCTCTACGTTTTATTTCCCGTTTTTTTTTTTTAAACAAGAGGAAGGTGTAGCAGCCTGCAGCAGACTCCATCCTGACCTCCCTCCACCGTCCTCCTCTCATCCTGTTTAGACATAAATAAAGCTGCCGCGAGGGTGGGGAGGAAAAATACAAATTTAACACAAAATTGAGTTTTCTGAGCTGCTGCTGGAGCTGGAGGTCACGAGACGGAGGACGTCTTCTGAAAGCTCATCTGACTGTTAAATAGAGCAGCGTCGCAATTAACTCTTCCATAAATTGGCTTGCCAAATTGGATTGGCAGAGTGTGACACGAGGTCTCTGCGGAGCCGGGGCTCGATCCCGCCTCGTTAGACGGATGTAAGTTTGCTGAAGCTGCCGGCGTTCGGTTCGGAGCTGCGTCACCGGGACGCCCGCCGTCTCCGCCGGCCGAGGCAGATGGCACGCGGACCGTGAAAGGGCAGCGCCCTCCAACCCAGCGGCTCCCTCCCCGGCGCCACCTGGTCCTCGTGTCTGTTTGACCCTCCTGCCAGCCGGGCCGCGGAGAAGGATTTTACAGACGCCATCTTGGTGTCTGACTCCTTTTTAGTTGGGTTTGAAAAGATGGACGTGGTCACCATGATGTCAACTTTGGTTTTAGCTATCAGCCGTCAGCGTACCTCGGGTTTATTGGACGTTTTACTGCGGTTCTGCGAGTTCGGTCATCCAGTCAAAGCGGGTCGAGTTCATCGGGAGGGTTTCCTTAAAAACGTAACAGGTGTGTCAGGTGTCGTTTATTTCCCTCATAACTATAGCTGCAGTCAGAGGTTTCCATCCTCTCCTCAGGAGCAGGAATGTTTATTATATTTGGGTTTTTAATAATTTATTCAAACCATTTTTTTCATAGATTGAATGATTATACAACATCCAACTTCAGGGCTTTCTTTTAGCCATGAAGGAACTTTGTAGAACCGGTACGGTTCATTTAAATCGGCTGGTTTCCTGCAAAGACGTGAATTCTCTAACGTCGGCCTGATTTATCCAATCAGAAACCAGCCGAGTGTCCATCTGCTTCGAGGTAAAGGTGGAGGCGTAGCGTGATGCTGCCGCCATTCTTCCCTCTGCAGTGTCCTCCATCGTCGTTGTTGATGCTGACCGTGATGAAAGCGTCCCTCTGGCTGTGCGAAAGCAAACACGTAGAGGGACTGACCGACTTTAAATCGGTTTGGTTCGAACCCTCCTCTTATTAAAGTGGTTTTTATTGTGGCCCGCCGTTGAAAAGCGTGAAAGGCAGCGGCGTGCGTGGCTTCTTTTCAGCGGCAGCGCCCGTTAGGGTTAATCTCCATCTTTAAACCTTCGAACGGGCTTCTAAATAAACAGACTTTAATGGTGTTTGTCGACAAATAAACCCAAACGGAGGAGCGGAACCATACAAACTACACATCGAAACAAGCGGCTCGGCCATCAGAACCGCGCGCTCACTTCAGTTGGCGTTTCATGTTGCCGTGGCAACGCAGTTCGCCCAGAAACCCCCACGGAGAGCGCTTCGAATCCTTATTCAAACCGGACGCTCTCCTGAGCCACTGGAGGGAAATTTATTTTAACTTTCACTGATTAATCACTCATTTGGGTTCACCCGACTCAAAATGGCCACCACATCCAACTTGGCAAAGACAAAAATGTGCACAGCGCGGCCGTTTTTATGAGAAAATGGGCGACAATTTGGTGTGATGGCCTCAAATATGTCCTGAACCACTGGACGGATCTCTGCCAACGTTCCCAAACGAAGCCTTTTTCCCACCAGATCAATAAAAACGACTTCTGATGGTTTTAGTAAGTTTAAACCCCAGATCTCGCCTCGTTAAAGGACCGACCTCCCGGGTTATTTCAGGAAGGTCGCGCTGATTGCATCTTCTGGTAGGAAGCTTGTTTTAACCTCCGTCCTCCTCGAAGCACGTCTCTCTCCTCTGAAGCCCTCATTAATATTAATATTTGTCCTTTTATTCCTGCCGGATGAAGCAAACACGCCAGTCATGAGAAATACATGACTGCAAGCTCCTCTCGAGTGCTTTTCCCAGTTTTATTTTTGTAGAAAGGGGGCGTGGGGTACCTCAGTGTGGGGCCTGAATAAGACTCGCTTGTTCCAAAACAGATGTGGCGTGTTGCGCAGAGAATGAGCTCATTGTTTACAGTCCAACCTGGTGCTAATCTTTTCTGAAACGCTAACAGCTGCCTCGCTGAAGGCCCCCCCCCGTGTGTGGGTTCTAGCTCTGCAGACTCCTGAAGACCAACCAGGCGCCTGGTGATTGCCAACCCTCCCACTCTGAGACCCATCAGCTCCATCCCAGCGCTCGGCCTAAATCTAATCTTCGCTCTGAAATCGATTTCTGCTTCGCTCCGGCCGGCGTAGACTTTCCCCGTGTTGGGTTGCCTACTTAAAGCCCCCCCTCCCCCCAACCCCGGTGCTTCGAAGGGGTCAAACGCCACCCTAATGCCGCCCAGCTGTGACTTAAGGAACCAGAATCGGAGTTCTTGTCAGCTTCGTCTTTTATCGGTTCCACAAATGTTCTTCTGTTCCTGGCCCAAAGGAAGGAGTTTGTCCTCCTTAATTGACTTAAGTGCCCTTATTAGTCGTGGCTCGTTAGCACCTCGGCTTCTATTTTCAGTCCCTTTCGCCGGTGCCAGCTCCGTCTTTGTCTTTGGCCTTTAATTTGGGAATTCTTCGGATTAGAAACCGGTGAAGTTGAGGGTTCCTGTTTGTGACGAGCAGGAAGTTTAGGTACGTTCCATTTTTCTCGCCGCTGTTATTTTTCCATTCTTGCCTTTCCACTTTTCTCCCTTTGTGCCGCCGAGCTGTAATCTTGCTCCCTCACGACGGGAGGAAGTGGAGGAAAAGGCCGTTTCCTCGTTTTGGTCCCATTCTCCGTGTTCGCTGTTTGAAAAGGCTTATCGCCCCACGCTGTGCTTTGGAAGGAAAAGTTATCAGACTCGAAACGAAAATCAAAATAAAGAGTCATTGGTAGGAAAGAGGAAAGAGTAGAACCAGCGGAAAGTGTCCAGATCTGCCAGCTCCAACTGGACGCAATACTTCCATTTCCTGATTCCTCTGAAGACAGATGGTTTGGATATTTCTGTGACCTGAAGGCGAATTAGCTCCCAAACCCTCGACCTTACGGCACCAGAACCGCCGGAGGGCACAGAGTGAACAAACAGCATCTTACCTGCTGCAGATAGCTCTTAGAACAACTTGAATCTGATCCGTTTGTCCAAGTCCAGAGTGGATTGTTGCTCGAAGGCGGCACCGATCACCGTCGGTCTGATTACGTCCAAGCGCGAGTAGCAGCTAGCTGTAGCACTTTTATTGCAGCAGGTTATAATATTTTTCTTGAATAGCATCTATATTTGTTTGTTTTTGGACCCTGAATGTCTCGTTAAATATACTTTGGTGCAGCTCTAGTTTGTAAAATGTTTTATTTAAAAAAAAAAACGGGCGTTTAAAAACTCTGGTTGCTGCAGACTGATAAAAAACCGCCGCGTTTCGACCCGGTTAAAGCTCACTTTGTCTGAAAACACGGCTCAGAACAAACAAACTGTTAAAGTTTTAACTTATCTTTGGTTTTCAGTTCGTGCATCTGGTATAACTAGCATTCTCTGAAGGAATGCATGTCGCCCGCCACCTTTCAATCCAAAGTTTTAGACAAAAAATCTCCAAACTTCAGCTCAGCATCTGTAGAAATGACTCGGTCGGAGTCGGAGTTAATCTCTGCAAACCCGTCCGCTGATGGGTGTCAGTTCTGTTCCAAAATCTGTCATTTCCTTTACGTCCGCCATCTTTCTGAGGTCAAAACTGTGGCGTTGAGGGATGTTTATGAAGCCGAAGGCCGCCGATAACGCCTCCGAGCCCTAAAAGACAACGTCACACAAGCAGACGGCTTTATCTGTCAGGAAAAACAACAATCTGCCAAATTCTGTCTTTGATCAGAAGAATTTGTTTATTTGCTTCAGAAGGAAAAGTTAGAAAACAAACGGTGATAAGCTCGTCTGGGAATCTCGTCTCCTCAGCTTCAGACATAACAGATGAGTGTGATGTGAGGATGGAGGGGGCTTCATAGTTTGTAAATTCAGTTATGTAACCGAGTCATGGCTGCGGAGGAAATGAACATGATGGGAGTGATCTGGATAAGACAGAAAACCACGTTTGGACCAGGAAGAAGAAACTCGATTTGCGCGGCGTTCGGCCTTCGGTTTTTCGTGCCTCTTTTCGTTCCTGCGCGGTCGGTTTTCCGTTAACGGGGACGGACGGGACAGTGAGACGCCTCCTCGGGTCGGAGGACACGCACGAGACGCTGACAGACAGCTGACAGAGTCCAGAGACGGCTGATAGAAAGGCTGTGACGTCTTCTGTCTCTCTGGATCTCGTCTCCGTGTCACGTACGCTTTTCCCACAGCCTCCATCAGCTCCCCCCCTCCCTCCGTTTCCCTTGCTCTCCCAGATATCCCAGAGGGCCGTGGGGCTGATTGTCCGCAGCGACAGACGGCCGCCGGATTGGCCTGGCGCTGGTCAGTGTCAGCTGACAGTAACTGATGAATGTGGACATACAAACGGGAGTTTTCCTGGGTCCTGGTACCCCTAAAAGACGAAAACCAGGGCTACCAACCGTTCGCTGGTCCTGAGAAAAGAACTGCCTGCATCACAGGCTGGGGGCGGGGCTATAAAGCCCGACCAGACCGCCATCTTTAAAACAGACCAGCATGGATGGCTCCATAAGATGGTTTCCTGTTCTTTAAAGAAGAATAAAAACTACGACTCCTTAAACTTTTCTTACCTCTACATTAATGCTGTGTTTATACCAAAACAATCAGCCAATAAAAAAAACAACTTAAATGATGATTAAGGAGTTTTTATAAGTTAGTAGGTTAGTTTCCAACGGGATGACGAACCGCCGGTTTTATTACTCGGAGCTTTTTACCATCAGCTGCATTCAGAGACACAGGTTCTGACCGGATCTACGGACGCCGCCTGCAGATTCGTTGGCGAACGTTTCCTTCGACCCGGTCGTCGTTTATCGGTCCTGATCCAGGTGGCGTTTGTGACTCACGTCGTTTTTCTCACGCCGGCCAACAAAAACCGGGTTTTATAATCCAGACGGATGATGTCGAAGTCTTAAAGCTTCTTAAAGTCGGGGTCAGGACCGTAAACGACCCGGAGATGATCTCCAGAACTCAAACTAAACATAAAAATGGTCACGGATATGTTAGAAGAAACCAAAACAGGAGTTTTTATTTAATAAAATAATCATATTGGTTGTTTGTGTTGACTTGATATGGTTGGTAATTATTAGTTGGGGTCAAAGGTCGTTCTACCTGGTCCGAGCACCAGAATCGCTCCGGCTGAAAATGCTTAATGGTCTCATTTTGTTGACTTTAAGCAGCTACTTGTTCCGTTTTTTTGGTCACTGGGAATCGTTTTACAGATATAAGACTCGTGAAAAGCATCAACTGTACAAATATGTCCATAAAAACAAAGTTTTATTCAGTCTTTTCAGTTGGTTTGTTCGTTCAGACGGTCCTGAGTTCAGTTTCTAGCATCACTGAGACTCTTTACTCTTTTATCTGCTTTTGTTTTCCACGAATTCAGACAAAAAGGGTGGATTTCATGTTAAAGGAATGACTTAAAAAGATCTTTTTTCCTTGTGGAGGGGAGGCAGGAAACGCCTGAGATTCGTCATTTGTCCCATCTGGCCGGGACAGTGGAAGCTTTAGAGGGGCGAATGCTTACATAACTAAAACAAATATCCGACATTTTAGGGGATTACATCATAGGAAGGGATGAAAACGGCTCGGCGTTCGTTGCGTTTGTGTGCTGGGCGCCGGTTGGGACAGAAACAGCAGAATCGGCACGTTGCTTCGTAAACACGGCAACATCTCCACGAGTATTTCAGAGGAAGGGATGCTCCGTCAGGCGGTTTCATCCCTGGAAAATGGGCGCCTCGTGGAGGTTCAGGAAGAAGAAAAACACTTTTGCACCCGCCGACCAAATGATGGATTTTATTTGTCGAGCTTCGCTCCGTTGGACTGTTGTGTCGGTTTCTATGGTGAAAAACACGAGCCATGCCAGACGCTGCGCTGTACAAGGAATGAAAAAGAAAAAGAGGGAGCGAAGCATGTGCAGGGAATGGGGTAAAGGAGGAGAAGGGGGGGGGGATTTGATTCCAAGAATTCGGAGGGTGTGGATTCATACAGACGGAGGGAGCTGAAATAAAGCAGCAGCTGACCCAAACGGCTCGGTGGCGGTTCCATGTGCTCTCGTTCATGCATTGTGGGAGAATCGGTTGTTTTTGTTTCTTTTATGAGCTCATTATTGTTGCCTGTCAACTGTGCAAATACCGAGAACGCTCATAAAAACAGGAGAGGGTTTTCCAGTTTTCCTCCAGCCGATTTATGGAAAGTCGGCGGCTCGGCGGAGCGGTTCGTGTTTCGCCGAGGCCTTCGCTGCTGGCAGAGGTTGCAGAAATGCTTGAGATTTTAAAAAAAAAGAAAAAGTGGGCTGCGATGAGCACAAAGTGGGCGTAAGTGAGTCAGACGCAGGCTCGAAGTGGGCCGAGAAACGAGCTGAAGCGAGTCCGAGGAGACGGGTACGAGGTCTGGACTGACCCGGCGGCGTTGGTCTTCCTCGCCTGTCCAGTCCCACGTCCCGGCGTTAACCCGGCCGCTCCATGAATGAAAGATGAGGTGCATTAGCGCCCGCTGACAGCTGATTGATGGCGCGGCTGAGGTGCGTTTCATTTACCAGATTGGAGGTGGGTCAAAGGTCGGCGCTGAGTGAAAGCGAAGGTTTAGGTGGGTTGTGCAATCGGCTGCATCATCCGGCAGCTGCGTGTCGTGCCCGTACCTGCTCGCCTGTTATCAGTGCATCCATCTGCAGCTCACCTGAGGTGTAGAACACACTTCCACCAGCACACACATGTTTCTGTGTGCGTTGGCACGGTTACTGAGGCAGCCAGCGCGTATTGGCACACAGGAGCGCGGGAACGCCCCTCAGCACGCGCACGCACGCACACAAATATATTTACACTTCTCACGGCGAGCGTTTGCCCGTCGGTGAGTCACTCGCAGAGTCTCTGTCTCCCACTTGTTCGCGCTCGCGTGGAGGTTCTGGCCAAATCCGTGGGCGAACAGATGTCACGCTGACCGAAGGAGGGGGAGGCGGGACGCAACAAAACAACCCCGGCGGACATGTTGTTTCTGGCAGGTCGCGGTGATCCAGGCGCCGAGTCGCAGAGCGCTCTCTGGATCTGTCACAGAGGAGCCGCTTTGGTTTAGTCTGCGCTTCTTCCCATCAAACACCGTGGGTTTGCTGGTTGCCTCGACGACGGCGGCAGCGGCGGCGGCTCTGGTTGTCCCGCCTGATGAGCTGCCTTCTTCAGCCGTCCAGGACGAGACTCAGTTTGATTTAAAAGATAAACGAAGCAGATTTACTCCTTTTATCGTCGTTTAAAGATCCTTTTCTCTGGGTTTGTTTACGTAAACACAAACTCTGTCAGCCAAAGACGCTGAAACCAAGTTAGCTAAAAGCTAAAAGTAGCAGCTAAAGGTAGCAAACCACCAAAAGTCACATGATCAGACTACGTTAGTCTGTGCAGGTGAACGTTTAGGTGGCATTCAACTTCTTCTCGACCGATAAGGTTACGGTTTCAACCCGACGGAGCGTCACAGCTGTCGGACGTCGCCATCTTGACCCGTTTTCAGTCACACCTGGTAGTGGGCGGAGTCAAGACACGTTAACCATTGACGTGAGGAAAAACATGGTGCAGATTTAGTTTTTTACCGATGTTTCCCCTCCTGCGTGTGTCGGTCGGAGCAGCGGTCCAGTCACTGAATAAATCAGCCCATCAGATGGTCGGCGGCATCCGTGGGCGCTGTAAAACTAATCGAGTGTGACTTCAGAGCTGTCTGCTGGTCACCGGGGCCGTGGCTGCCAGCCAAGATGGCGCGGCGGTTAACACGTCCCGCCAAACAAACCCTGACTGATGAGACAGCCGCGGACTGAGGCGCGGGCGCTCGTGCACGGTCTGCACGCCCCAAACCGGCAACTCGTTTAAGGTTTATTAATGCGCTCCAACCGGTTCTTTATTAATCTTTCATCAGCTGGGAATAAAGCCTCAGCCGTGACTCAAACACACTGTTTGGATTTTAACTTGGATTTCTGGGATTCCTGCTATAAATGGTTCGTTGGTTTAAGTGTTTGTAATAATAAATAAATAAAAGGCAACATTCTGATCTGAGCGTGTTTGCTGTGCAGCCGGCTCCCCTCAGGCGCACACTTAATGCAAAACCAATTATTTTAATTAAGACAGAATCCAGAGAGGGAAGGAGCGCTATCCCAGCATGCAACACACACTCTGACACATGAAACCGCAGCGTCATGTCATTTATTTTCCCTTCCTGTCGTTTTGAATTCCTCGGCTGACGGCTGCAGCCGGAGCAGAAACCGAACCGGCGGCGGCTGCGAGCGCTTGACCCCAAACTCACCCCAGACTTTTGTGACCTCCGCGTGTTTTTTACGGGTCTCGTCTCTGTTGTGTCTCTGGAACAACAAACCCAAATAGTGGCTATAAACTTCAGACTTGTTTATGGCGGGTGGGGGGGGTCTGGTTGCTCACCTCTCGGTGAACCCCTCCCAACAGACGCCGCCGTCCGCTCGCATTGGGCCGTAAAACGAGCCGACCCCAACTTCACCCCGACCACCTCGTTCGCTTCGTCTTATCTGTTCTGATTCCAGCTTCTTGTCACTTTTTCCCCGTTTTACGACCTGAAGGCCAGCAGACATCCAGGGAGACGCAGTGAAACCGTTTTCATGGCGGCTGCTCGGAATCTGAAAAGTTCTTGTTGAGTTTTTGTGGGCAGGAAAATTAGATTAGAAGCTAAAAAGTTGGACTCGGGTTTTGGTTGAGTTGGGATTGGGCTTCGGCTAAAACACAAATTTAAACTCTACTAGTGTCCATTTATCAGACCCTCCAGGATTTTGCGATGTTGCGATCGCAACTATTAACGCAAAATCAAGCAAACCCTGCGAAATCGCAACTTTTTGCAACTTTGCCCAAAACATTGCAACTTTCCCGCAACTTTAACCCAATATTTATTGTTTCTGAAGTGATTC
>NC_051437.1:28674425-28706559 GCF_001649575.2 Kryptolebias marmoratus
AAACACTTTGTGTCTGCAAAACATGTGAGGAGAGCTGCAGACCAGGGACAATCCAGAAATGCTCATGAATGTCAGTTTAGAAGCTATCAAAGTTCTCAAATAAAGCAGCTTTTGAGAATGTCAATGTTTGTTGGGAATTATCTTACAAAACCAGGAAGGATTTTTGGTTTAGATATTAAAAGTTATGGTTTTTATTGATTTTAGTAAAAACAAATTGCAACTTTTAGGAAAAAGCCCCGTGAAATCAGGCATTTTAGCCTCAACAATCACAAAAAATGCCCCAAAATCCTGGAGGGATTGATATAATACGAATTGCTTTATAATGACGGGAAAATTATGCTTAAAATGATGTTTATTTTAATTTTAATACAAGTCTGCAAACCTGCTGTCAGCCAGGACTCATTTTAAACGGATTATATTTAAGATCAAGGCTGAAAGTGATTTAATCTCAGGTTTTTACTCGCTGCACCATCTCCTCCATCAGCAGAGAGGCGTTTAACCTTCAACCTCGACCACAGCGCCAGCTACGATCCCGGTGTCGTTTCCAGGAGACGGTTCACGTGTGAAACCGCGACACAAACACTCATCCAGCCGGCGCGCTCGCCGCCCGCAGCTACAGGCCGTGATCACCATTTTATTACAGCGCGTCATTATTCTGATCCTATCAATGGAAATTAATTGGCCGGCAATTGATTTACAATAACCCCTCCCACCTCTGCGCCGGCCCTCGGGGAGTCTCTGGAGCTCATTGATTCGTTCGTCCTGTCCACTCTGTCTGAATGACTCTGACCGGGCCGCCGCCGCCGCTCGGAGGATTTACTGCTGGGCTTTAATGGATTTACGCGCCGAGCGGTCAGCCCAGTGGTAACGGACGCTTTAAGGATCATTGCTGCAACACCACATTGTAAAATAAAGTCCCTAAAGAAAAATGGAAGTAATATTTATAAAGTGCAGAGTTTATAGTCAGGTCAAACATCCGGACCTTCTTGGAATCTCGAGGATTCCTGAAGGTTTTTCATAACATTTCTTTAGACTTTGGCTGCTTTTTTAAAGAAGAAATAAATATAAATCATGAAGTTTTGGCATTTTTATCACGTTCTTTCAGCTGTGGCTGTTTGAATAGATGCAGTATTTTAAATCCAACACTTAGTGTTTGTTTTACCACCAAATGTTTTTAAAACCAGAAACCCTTGACCGCACCTGAACCACACAAACTGAGTTTTAGAAGCAGGTTGTTCATTGATTGTCTGTTCTTCAACTACCATACGTTGATCACTGGTCCTCCATCCGCCGGTCGTCCTTTGGTCGTTTATCGGTTGAATGTTGGTTGTCGGTTGGATGTTCATTGGTTGGTTGTTGGTCTTCCATTGATTGGCCGTTGTTCCATCATCTATAGTCTATGAGTTGTTAACTGGTCATCCTTCGCTTTTCCTTCCATCAGTCACACATCCTTCAGTTGTCCATCGGTTGTCCATCAGTTGTCTCTTGGTTGTCCATCCTTCAGTCATCCATCGGTTTCCTGTCGTTTGTCTCTTGGTCGTCCATCCATTGGTCGTCCTTTGGCCATCCATTGGTTGTCTCTTGGTTGTCCATCCATCAGTCGTCCTTTAATTTTCTGACAGTTGTCTCTTGGTCGTCCATCCATTGGTCGTCCATCGGTTGTCTGTCAGTCGTTGTTTTTCTTCAGTGGACACAATCCTCGTTTTTTGCCTGAATGAATTAAAGGTCAGAGTCAAACAAACAAAATATTACATAAAAAAAGTTAAATATCCAGAAAGTATCAAGAACCCGAGTCTTTGCTCCGAATCCTCAAACCAGACCCACCAAATCCAATCTGGGTTTGATTTAAAGTTGAATAAAATTTAAATTCGGAACCAGAACTTTATTTTGTTCTCGCCCGTTGCTATTTTAGCTCCCAAACTTGAGCAGTCTAGCAGAGCTGGCATGTTTCCAGGAGTTTGTGTCGCTGCTGGTAAAACTGTTCAGCGGACTGATTGGAAGAAGACGGAGGGAGGGGGAACCGACTCCCAGCTGGCCGCAGGGCATGCAGAACATCATTAGTGCCAAGTGTCTGAAAGCTGTCGAAAACATTCCCATCACAGAGCAACTGGAGTGCTCAGTAACAACCCGGACCATTATGCCTCCACTCGCCGAGCCGGCCGGCAGACTTCGCTTCATCCGGCAGCCATTTTCTCTCACAGGTTGCAGCGTGTGACAGCTCTCCTGTCCCTGCCTGTTGGACCTCCGTGGATCCGTCCCCGCTGCTCCCCTGTGGGTCCGATCCTTCGGCTGTTAGCTGGAACTCCCGGCTGCCGGTTAATGACTCGTAATAGCCGCGGTTTCCTGTTGCAGCGTTACTGAAACATGCCTGTTGTCTGTTTTGTCCTCCAAGATGCGCCACTCAGCCCTAAGAGGCCATGACCTAATGTCTCTCACTGAAAGGCTGCTCTTTCTTCTTCTTCTTCTTTTTTTTTAACACTCTGCAATTGCTAACTTCCTGTTTGGCATGCTTCCATTTGCGTATTTGTTTGTGCTGGTGAGTTAAGTGCTTCTGACTTGTTTTTAGCGGCTTGGCAATGAAATGCAAAACGGTGTTAAACAGCTACGGGCTCAAATGCAAATGCGGCGCGCCGTCTTTCCATTAAATCTGAAGTCCAGATAAATGGTGTGAATGTGGGGAGCTTTCTGCCGCCGGCTGTCACAGGTAGGGCGGCAGCTCAACGTGTGACGGGAAGCGGAAGGGTCGTGCGTACCGCCGCCGCCGCCTCTTCGAGCGTGACTTTTCACCTCGAGAGAAATGATGTTTTTTCTTTGTTCAGAGCCGCTGGTTGCAAAACTTTCCAGCTCAAAAAAACCCCCAGCAGAGTCACCGGGTAGAATATCCAAACGCTTCTAATAAAACAGTGCACGTCGCCCGCCGCCGTGCACGCCAACAAACACGTCTGTTAGCGCTCAGAGCACAACTCTCAGCTGCTACTGCACCAAATTTCAGCTCAATATCTTTAAAACTGACAGAGTTATGGACGTTTGTGTGCTCAGGTTAGTTAGCTGCAGCGGCCATCTTGAATGGGATGGACTCCAACCAGTTATTACTTTCTGAGCTTCGTTAGAACCCTTCCAACAATCACCTGATCATGAAAAGTACAACAATATACAGCAGGAAAAATGCAGACTTTAGTACTTTTTGCACATTTATTTTAAACGTTGTGGTAAATTTGACATTTGTGATCATTCTGTTTGATCTGTTGGTGCAAAAAACAAACATAAATACAATAAATCCTGCAGCTCAGGGTTGGCCAAAACTAATTTTTGCCCCCCCAAAAAATCCAAAAGCTCTGTATGTTTTAATAGAAGGGATGGGTTCTTCGAATGGGCTTTTAGAGCTTCGGTCTGGATTCCAATAAACAATAATTAGTCTCTCATGTCCTGCGAGACGTCTTCTGCATCCTGCAGGCTCGTATTTATAGCAGCCGTCTCCACAGACAGTTGTTTTCCTCCATCTCTGCACATAATGACACTCGAAGACCGCAGCTTGCATCTCAGCAGGCACGAATGTGTAAGAGCTTGTTTTCTGCACGTCGGACGATGATGGGCTCAGCGCGGGGCTTTTACCGACCCAACATGTCTGCAGATGCATTAGCGGATCGGGTTAAAAAGCAGACAGGGCCCGGTGGCGAGTAAACGACCAACAGACAACCGACGGATGACCAGCGCCTGAAACGGCTGAGCTAATCTTACCACGCAGACAGGAAGGGAGGGGGCGCCGCTTCGGGCCGGCCCAGCTCTCAAAGGCTGTTTTGTGTGACGTGACGGGTCAGTCGTCGGCCAAACGGGCAGATTTTCTGCACAACAGTTCGGCTGAAGGCGGCAGAGAAGACCTCGAGTTTATGTCCAGCTGTTGGCCGCAGGTTCGGGGTGTTTTAGACAAACGAAGCTGCAGATTGTTGGGGATCCTCAACCAGGCAGCATCCGACCCGCTGGTGAATGGCGTCCGGGACTCTTCGCCCGTCTTCTGGCATGAGTTCTGAACCGTGGGAAGAACGAATATCTTACCTGTTGTGGATCGCTTTTTGTCTGGAGGCGAGGTGTTCGATTCTGACAGAATTAACGAGCTAACGGCTAGTCCGAGCAGAATGGATCCCCCGTCGCCCTAAAACAAAATCCAGTCTGAATAATCCAGATTTATAAACCTTTACGTGGGGCTCCGTTTGGCCTCACGCCGTTATTCCTGCAGGAAGTGCCACAGCTAGTTGCTGCTGTTTGAACAACCGCATAATTTTAAATAAAAAAAGTGTTTATTGTGAAACTGAAAGTGAGGCGTGTTCTGGTCCCAGTTGGACCTTTTAACTCGTTAATCCAGTTGGATTTTCTCCAAACTGAAGTCATTTAAAGAGCTGAGTCATTATTCGTTAATAAAGTGTAAATAGAAAGGTTTGAACTTCAAATTAAATCATTTTAGCTCTGAATGCAGGACGTAGATCCCCATTTTTCCCCCTCAGATTGATGATAAAAGTTTTATTTTTCGGATCATAGATGAATTTGTTTCGCCTCCATCCCTCTCTGCTCGCCGTCGTTTAAAACCCTGCAGAGCAGAATCTGTCTGTCCCGCTTTTTTAACGACGACCCGTCCATCAGGGCTGGCCTCCACCGGTGTCAGTCCCTCGGTGAAACCCCGCCGCGTCTCGCACGCTCCGGGCAAAAAGGCATCCGCCGCCAGCTTCGAGTCGACTCGTCAGTGTGGCTTCTTCAACGCGGGCGCAGCTGAATAATCGCTCCTGTTTTTATTCATTTATTCTGAGCCGATGACCTCCCTTGTTTGCGGCGGCTCTTCCCTCCCCCAGGTGAGCGTTGTCACCCTCCAGACTCTCACCTTCCATTATCCTGTGAGCCGTCACGTCACCTCGGCTGCTTCAGGCGGCGAGCGGTCCGTTTGCAGCTGCTGAGTCACAGCAAACAGCGCCGTCTGACAAATTAGCGTCCCAGGAGCCATTTTTGTTTATATAGTTGCTGCAAATCGGATCTAAGTGTGTCCCAGTTCCTTCAGACGGTTAATCCTCTGCATCTTCCTCACTTTAAACCGTTTTTCTTTATGTTTGATGGTCAACATGCAGCATTCGTAGCTTTTAGAAACCATTACTTGTCATTAATCTGGTCCGGCTGGTCCGTACAGGGTTTATAATCTGTCCTTAAAATAAGTTTAAAACCTCTAAGCTGGACGAGTTAAGGTCTCTGTCGAGCTCAGCACAGACTGAGGACAAAGTCTGTCTACAAATGAAGAAATAAAAAGCAGCGTTGCATACTTAAATAAAGCCGAACCAGTGAAAAAGTCTGTGTTTGGATAAAAACGGCCAGTTTTGGTTGAAGGTTTCCAGTCTGTTCTGAGCCTCGGGTAGAAAACTAACAGAGGAACTCAGAGATAAGAAAAATGTCCCTGTGAAGAAAAGCAGAAGTTGTCTCCATAAAGAAAACCTGGTTTCAGTTCTTCCAGAGATCTGCAGTTCTGCATCGGGTGGAAAAGAACGATTTTCATCAGATAAGATAGATAAGATATTTTACTTTAGGTGGATTTAAAAGAAGGGAGGACCGTCGTCGCATTCTTGTTGTTCTTTTTGCCGCCTCAGACGGCCGCCGTCGTTCAGAACCAGGTTAAAACTCAAGATGGAGGCAACAGTCCAGCTCAGCTTCGTTTATTCATCACTTTGAAACAATCACAAAGGACCAAAGTGCTGCACAGAGCGATAAACAAGACATTCTGAACAGAGAACATAATAAAAATAAACAGGCGTATCGTCGGCATACAGGAGTAGAAACGCAGCCGGTTTCATTTGAGTCGTTCAGATTAACCAAAGAAGAAAGAAAACTCGGGTGGATTTGGTCAAAACTGCAGTTCCAATCCCTTTAATTTATTAGTTTGGGTCATTAATTGGCTTTATGTTGGTTAATATCTAGAATAAGTCCTCTGCGAGACAAGAGGGGACCAAAATCCTTGTCCTCGAACGGTTGCTTCCTTCCTCTCGCATCAGGACGTCCGAAGACTCGTCAACTCGTTAAATTAAACCCGTGACGTATCAGACAACAAGCAGCAGAACCACATAGCGAACCGTCCTGCCAGAGGACAGAGGGACACTTAGGGGACACCTAGGAGTCTGAGAGACGTTTGGTTCGTCTCATTTCTGAGTCTGAGCTCTGGGACTCGAAGCGCTGAATACGTGTGTCCACAAACACCCTCCGTTAACCCTTTCACCGTGTCAGAGTCCTCAAACCGAGACACGGACTCCTCCCCCCCCCCACCCCCCCGGACATGATGTCCTCCATACCCAGGAGCAGATCCATCAGAGTCCCGCTCGGTCTTCTTGTAATCCAGATTGAGCTGGATTATTTTCTGCTTCTTCACTTCCTCCTCCTTTTTCTGTCCTTCATCTCTCCTCTCATCCTTCTTCACCTCCTCCTCCTCCAGCTGTGTTCGCTCCAGCTTCCTGTCCCCGTCGAACCGCCGGCTCCTCGCTCCGGCCCGGCAGAACCGCTCCCTCCTCTCTGTTCTCGTTTACCATCTCGTCTCTCTTTCTGCTTCCTGTAAAAATGTCCAGAATCGGTTCTTCGGGAACATTTCAGGTTCAAAACGAAGAATCTGAACGCAGCTGGTTGATGGTTCAGACTGGATCCAAAGCTGCAAACTTTTTATTATATTAATGTTTTTGCTCGTGTTTATGGGCATCTTCGTTTAAAATAAACAGGAGGACAGAGGGACAAAGGACAGAGACCATTTTATTGTTTGTACGTCTTTATTTCACTGAATTTAAACGTATAAAATGAAACCAGCTTCTGCAGCTTTCAGCTCCGATCTCTCGTCTCCTGAGCAGCTTTTCGCTCCAACCGGTGTTTATCAGTTTGCTTCGAGCGTTTAACCTTTAGCCGAGGCGGTTTTCAGCAGCTCTTGGACATTTCTCTCCCAGGACTCTTCCTGGAATCTGACCCCCCCCTCTGCCTGCCGTGGAATAAAAATAATAATTCTTAAAACAAAAGTGTTGCAACGAGGAGTCGAACCGTCGGGCTCTGCAGCTGTTTGGGTATGGTGTTTGTCTTTGGAGCAGCCGGTGGGATAAACGACGGTTCATGGAGGACGGGGTGGTACAGGCAGGTACTGCTGGGGAACGTCTGAACATCTGTCTGCACAAACATCCACGCCGCCCCGAACGGGAATTAAAAACAGAACGCAGTCGTTTTACAAATCTCACAAAGAAATTCAACCATTTTTATGGGAAAAAAAGAAGATAGTTTTGAATTTTTATGGCTTCAACGCGTCTCAAAAAGCTGAAAACTAAAAAGTACGAGTAAGAAACATCTGGAGGAGGATTTTATCACTAATTAGGTTAATTAGCTGCAGGATAAAAAGAAGGAAAGATGGACAGAGGTTCACCCGTGTTTGTCCCATCATCTCCAGATCTGACCTCTGAGGTCAAAGGTCAAGGCTGGTTCTGGTTCTGCTCAGGAACACTTCCACAGATCATCGTCCACAGACGCTGCTTAAAGCTCTATCAGGCAAAGAAGAAGCCAGATGTGAACAGATGTCTCCTCTGGACCAGAGAGGAGAACTGTTCTGAGGTCAGCCTGCCTCTCTGATGGTATGGGGGTGCATTAGTGCCTCTGGAAAGGAACTCCAGCAGCTGCTCTCCTCAGGTCCAGATGTTTACAGACTGATGTTGGACGAAGAAGACGTCCCTGAACGTCTTTGATTTGTTGGCTGCATTTTGTCGTCTTTTCACCCAACTAAACGTGTTCGTGCTCGCTTTGAATAATTCCGAAGTTATTGAATAAACAGAGTTACTTATCTGCTGAGCACGGGGAAAGAAAAAAAAAAAAATACTCGACATCAAAGCGAATATCAGATGAGGTCATTTAAAGTCTACTCAGCAAACTGGTTCATCCCGAAGACGAAACTGCGTCTCAGCAAGTCTGCGAAGTCCTGAATAATAAGACTGTTTGGATGTTTTTGGGTGCAGCGCTGCAGCAGCCCGGCTGTGACTGCGTGGAAAGTTGTACTTTAGTTTTATTTTGTGTGTTTACTTCTCGGAGACGATGGTGGGACGAGCTTCTCTGTGCGTCCACGCCGCAGACGCTCGGCGCAGCGTGTTTGTCTGCTTGTCAAGTTCCCGGGAGTCGATTACATTTTCACTGCATGTTTAGCATAAACAGGTGGTGAGAATCCAACTCTCCAGACGAATCAGCTCAGCTTGCAGTAGAAACTCCTCTGGTCTCGGGGGAGGGAGACGTTAAAGCTCGACATGCATCTTGTTTCTGCTCTCCAAGGCTCCGAGTTAATAAATTCAGCCCTGAGCCGCAGCGTTCTGGCTTTCCTTCGTCTGCATAAACAGTAGGAACATGTCATCTGACACCTGCTCGCCTCTGCTGCTTGTGTGGTTGGTTGTTTTTTTTTGTAAAAGGTGAGCTGCGCGCTCGCTCTGCCTGCAGGAAGAGGGTCCCCGCCCTGTTCCGCGGCCCCTCAGAGCTGGGTCAGGGTCGAGGCGCGGCGCCCGTTCAGCCTTTCATCTGTTTGCTCGTCGAAGCTGCAGTTTGTTAATTCACCGTGGCTTTGATTCGTCTTAGTCTGATCCCTCGGAAACAATTAAAGATATAAATAAGTCAAAGTTAAAGAGACTCAACAAGACAGCCAAGTACTTACATACCTGAAAGTACTGTTCCGGGTATTTACCACATGCTTACAAAGTCTGGACCAGGTACATACTTGGTACGTTGAAGGTATGCACCCTGTAAGCAAGTTCCAGAGTACATACTTACAGAATACCCAATAAGTACCTGAGAAGAGCCAGGTTGGTACCATGGATTTATCAAGTATTTACCAGGTACTGCAATACTTGTACCAAGTACTTACTTACTGTAAGTTCCTAGTAAGTACTCGGTAACTTCCTCAACTTTGAGTTTTCTGTCTGGAGTTGCTGCTTCAGGCAGTACTTTTATCCTAAGTAGTGAGTATTTGTAAGTTGAAGGTATGCACCCCGTAAGAGCGTACTACTTTCCACTCAAGTTCCAGTTTCCTATTTCCAGAGTACATACTTACAAAATACTCAATAAGTACATGGTATGTACTTGAGAAGAGCCTGGTTGGTACCATGGAGGTATCAAGTATGTACCAGGTACCTACTCTGCAATACCATATAGGTTTGTGGTACTTATAAGATGCTTACAGGGTACATACTAGAACCCTACAGGGCTTGTACCAAGTACTCGGTAACTTCCTCAACCTCAAGTTTTCTGTCTGGAGTTGCTGCTTCAGGCAGTACTTTTATCGTAAGTAGTGAGTATGCAAAGTCTGCACCAGGTACATACTTGGTACGTTGAAGGTATGGACCCTGTAAGTATGTACTACTGTCCACACAAGTTCCCTATAAGTACCTGCTTACTTAGTGGGTACTTGGAACTTACAGAACACCCTAAATGTACATTTGTGGTACTTATAAGGTACTTACAGGTACCAGAACCCTGCAGGTTGGGTAATGGCTTGCAGAATACGTACTCTGCTCTAAGAGATTAAACTTTAAACGTTATAACTTCCTGAACCTGCAGGATTTGGGGTTAAACTTCGGACCGATGTTTTCTGTTCGGAGCTGCGCTTTCAGGCGGTATTTTTAGCGATCTGCAGCAGCCGTCTTTGTCCTCCACGCTGCTGCTGCAGAGGCTCTGCAGCTGGGATCTGGGTTGTTTGCAGAGGACATCCTGTAATCTCTGACACAGGAAACGCTCTCAGACTGACAGAGCAGGGAGGGTTCGAGTGAGACTGCGAGCGCGGGGAGTGGCAGAAAAGGAAACAAGGTGTTGGCCGGGCTGACAGAAACTGACAGATTGTGTCGAGGAGGAGGCTGGCTGTCGTCGCCGCGGCTCTGTTCAGATCTTCTGGGATTCGATGACCCTCCTGTTGTTGAAAACCACGTCTGTGGTTTGATTCAAACAGTCAGAGGGTCACTGCTTTCGTTTGTTTGGACGGCAGAAACGAGTTCAAGTTTAAGATTTTAATCTGTTTCCCTGCAACAAAAAGCAGAAATGAGCTCAGTTCTTGTTGATTTAAAGGATTTAAAAGGGAGCGAACAGGTGTGTGTGTTAACACAACGCCAGGGCGGAAAGACATCAGCAAGGAGCTTAGAGAAGCAGCTGGAGCTGCCCGTCAATCTGGGAGGGGTCAGAGGTCATCTGGAGTCCATCGTTCTACAGAGAGGAAGATTATTCACATTAAAGACAGTTGCTGATCTTCACCCCGAAGGTCAGACTGTGCAATGAGCTCCATCAGACTCTACAGGCCTCAGTCAGCAGGTTAAAGGTCAAAGGTTAAAGCTTCTTCTGTCTAAAAACAACAAGCACAAGACTTCTGGAGCAGAACCAGAACCAGAGGACAGATGTTTACCCAGAATGCACTGCAGCTGTCAGCACGGTGGTGGAGGGCTGATGGTTTGGGCTGATTCTGGAGTCAGATGTGACAAACAGGACAATGATCCCAAACACAGCAGAACGGTCCAGAACCAGAACCTCAGAGAGCTGAAGCAACGCTGGAAAGAAGAGTGGGCCACAACTCCTCCACAACCATGAGTTCCTGTGTAGCAGCTGTTTGTTTAAGGATTTAAAAGTTGTTTTATTGGATGTTTTTTAAAAAGCGTAAATCCTGCTGGTTGTTGGGAGGGTTGTGGGTTATCGAGAGATGAGGAGATTTGTCCTAGATTTCACTGCAGCAAAGCGGGGCCAGAGGGCTGGAGGCGAGTGGCTCAACCCAGAGTGGAGCTGATCACACACACACACACACACACACACACACACACACACACACCGAGTCCTGCCACGTGTCAGCGCTCGTCTCGTGGATTTACTCGCTGCGGCTCTCCAGCAGGACCAGATCCTGGTCCTGGTGAAGCTGGACGGAGGACAGGATCACAGACCGGCAGCTGGGCTCTCAGGGCTTCTGGGTTCTGGTTTCAGGGGTTCTGGGTTCTGGTGGACTCATTCCACCTGTTTTACGGGTCAAGATGTTTTCTCTAAATCCTCCTCAAACTGAAACCTTAACCGAGGCGCCTTTATTGCAGCCTCGTCGAGATAAACCAATAAAAAAAGAGCTTGCCGCGCCTTTAAACGTGCACACGTTCGTGCGCTCTGCAGCTCTTTACGATGTGCAGATGAGAAGTCACACTTCTGAGATAAGATTTTACGATTAGGCGTGGCGTGTTAGACGAGCTCTGGCTGCGTCGTCTGCGAACTCAGCTGCGGCGCTTCCTCCTCTCTGCAGCGGCGGCCGGCGTTTCATCTGCACGGCTACAAACGTTACGACGAAAAGGTCGAGACAATTCACAGACTTTATTCAGAGCACAGTGAACGCATCACATGTTGAAGCACAGAAACTAGAAGATCTCTTCTTCTTCTCCCATCAGTCTGTAAACATCTGGACCTGAGGTTGTCTGTTCAACAGTCCAGATGTTGTTCTAAACCCTGGACTAATGCACCCCCATACCATCAGAGAGGCAGTTCTCTGTGTCATTTTCTGGAAAAATAAGAGAATTTTAAAGTAGCTCCAGATGTTTCCCTCTGTGGAGCATCTCCATCAGTCTGTAAACATCTGGACCTGAGGAGAGCAGCTGCTGGAGATCCTTTCCAGAGACACTGATGCACCCCCATACCATCAGAGAGGCAGGCTGACCTCAGAACAGTTCTCCTCTTTGGTCCAGAGGAGACACATCTGTTCACATCTGGCTTCTTCTCTGCCTGATAGAGCTTTAAGCAGCATCTGTGGATGATGATCTGTGGAAGTGTTCCTGAGCAGAACCAGAACCAGAACCAGCCTTGACCTTTGACCTCAGAGATCAGATCTGGAGATGATGGGACAAAGACGGGTGAACCTCTGCCCATCTTTCCTTCTTTTTATCCTGCAGCTAATTAACCTAATTAGTGATAAAATCCTCCTCCAGATGTTTCTTATTTAACGGTCCTGGATGGGGGCAGATGTTGTTCTAAAACCTGGACTAATGCACCCCCATACCATCAGAGAGGCAGGCTGACCTCAGAACAGTTCCCCTCTTCGGTCCAGAGGCCTTCAGGACCTTTTCAGCCTTGACCTTTGACCTCAGATTCTTCTCATCTGTCGGTCCCGTTCCTCTCAGAACGGCGGCTGTGTTTCACGGCCGGGCTGCTGACTCCGTCCCTCGCCGCCGCGTAAGAGACTCAGAAACCGTGAAGTCACAGGGCTGCAGCTGCGTAGATGTGCGCTTGCGGCTGAGACAAGAAGGGTGTGGCGTTCTCGCCTCGAGGCCGTCTGAAGCTTCTGAAAGTCGTCGTTTGAGTTCCTGCGTCTGCGAGCCGCTCGGTGAAAAGTAAAAAAGCTGCATTAATGTGGTGAAAATGCAGGAAGTGAAACTTTTTAATGGAACTGGCTGAGCGACACTTTCATCGGGCTGACCTTTGACCTTTAAATATTGTGCTTTTTTTGTTGTGTCACCATCATTTTCTGCACTTCCTGTTCACCAGCTTCACGGGGAGTTTCTTACAACGGCCAAAAACAGACGAGTTGATTTTACTCTTCGGGTGGCTTCTGGTCCTCCTCAGGTTTTATTCAACCATAAAATCTACAAAACGTTTCCATGGAAACGCCACTTTAACACATCTGATCTTTTTAGATCGTTAGAACTCGAGCCTTAAAAACAAAACAAAAACTTTTCTTTCGTTGCGTCGTGTCCCGTCTCGCCGACTCGTCCGCTACGGCGGCTCCGGTTACACGGACACGAGGCGAGACGGGACACGCTGTCCACCGCCAAACCACCGGGACAGCCGATCCACTTCCTGTCAGCAGCTGGAACAATTCTTCAACTTTTTCTTTTCATTTTTATCCTGATTCGAAATGAAAGTTAGCTGCTTCTAAGGACTGGTGTGTGTGTGTGTGTGTGTGTGTGTGTGTGTTGGAGTGTGTGTCGGTGTGTGTGTGGCAGCTAGTGACAGCCACAGCTGGGAGAGGCTGAGGTCATAGTGACAAAGCCCTGCTTGTCTGTCTGTACGAGTGTATCGATGTGTGACAGACACACACACACACACACACACACACACTGCCCCAGTCACCTCTTGGCTGCTCATGAGCAAACACACCTTTCTGTGTGTGTGTGTGACGAGTGTGTGAACTTCCCCATAAATAGAAAGACGCGCTGAAAGTCAACAGCTCGCCTAAAATTAAACACACACACCCTGAGGGTGATTATCTGTCTGTCTGTCGCCGGCGGGGCCGTTTTCAGTTCATCGTTTTACCGCCACAGTTTGGTTTCCACCGAGCGGCGACAAATCGGCTCGGGTTCGGCCCTCCTGAGCAGTCAGTATCCTACCTGCAGCAGACGGCCGTCTCAGATCTGAGGGTTTACTACGAAACGGAACGATCGGCCATGTTTGTGTAAAACTGCGCTTTGTTTTATTTCTCCTCTCGGCAGCTCGCATCGAATGTGTTCAAAATGGTGGCTTTCAGGAGCAGGCGACGCCGCGTGAAGCTTAACGAGTTAAAGACGCCGTTAGCCTGCTAGCAGCTCGTTAACAGCTCGTTAGCAGGCTAACTCCTTCGTCCTTCGCTGACTGTTTTTGATGCGGACTTTAGAAACCACGCCTCCTCTGACAAGATCCAGTTTCTTGTTTTCCAGGCGCCGGACCCCACCCCCCTGAAGAAGTCCAAGCACGAGGACGTCCCGCCGCCGTCCCCACTGACGGACAAAGAGAAGCAGCACGACTGGCTGCAGTCGCTGTCCTCCTCCAACAAGGTCAGTAACGGGGCAGGAAACAGGAAACAGGAAGTGGTAACGTAAAAATTAAGTTTCTGTCCTGCTCTGCGGTCATCTGACAACACAACCAGAAGTCGAACTGCGTGAAACGGCGTCCATTTTCTTCTTCAAAGCCCAAACATAATTTGAGATGTACATTTGTAACAATCTGAGCCAGACTCTTATTTTGAAACTTCTTCCTGTTTGGAACTAAAATCTGCAGAAGCTTTTATTTATTTATTTCTCCTAAACCTAAAAGCTTTAATCTGACGGGATTTATGGGGGGCAGCCATGATGGAACAATCTAAAAAGCCCAGTCACTTGCTGAGTCTCTGGTTGCCATGGTGATTACCTCCTTTTCTGAGGCGCAGCAGCACTTCATGAGACAGGCAGACAGAAAGTAAGCCTCAAAAAACAGTAAGAAGTCTTAAATCGTAGCTGGTAGAAGAAATGTGTAAATCTTTATTTATTACAGTCTTCTCTGAGCTCAGATATAATGGGAGTGAATGAGAGTTCAGGGGGGGGTGACCTCTGACCTTTGGGAGGATTTGGAAGAAAACTGTAAGTCCTTAGTTACTCTTTAAGTTCTGTGGAGGTCTCAAAATGCCCGTTCAGTCATGTAAAGTCCAACTTCCTGCTCAGTCGGGCTTTACTAAATCTCATTCACCAGATCACCAAAAGTATTCACTCGCCTCCCTCCACACGAACCCGAGTTCATCCACAGGGTTTAATCTGATGTTGGCCCACTCTGCTTCTAGAACAGCAGCTCTGAGGGGAGTTTTGGGCCATTCTTCAGACCCTGATGTTGGACAGAAGGCTCTCAGTCTCTGCTCCGACTCATCGGGTCCAGATCAGGGTTTGTCGTGGACCTTGCTTTGTGCTCTGAAAGGGGCCATCCCCAAACTGTCCCCACACCCTGATCCCTGGTTGTTTGATTTGGACGAGGAGGGGGTGAATACTTTTGGCAGTGTCGTGTATTTTATGAACCGGTAAACTCTGACAGGAACGGGTTTAAAACAAGTTTATTTATTCAACACTTTTCACAGATTAAAAAACTTTATTTTCTGTTTCAGGGGCTTCACTGCATCCAGGCCCGGCAGAGGCCCTCGGCTTTCAGACCGTGGTCGCCTCACGTCTCCACTGGCGATAAGGAACCGTCCACTCATCCCCTGGCCCTCCTCCGAGACAGGTGAGCCCCACCACAAGATGGAGGCCTAACCACACTGATGCTGGCGTCACGTCGGTCAGGTCTGACTCCACCACATCCTGTGGGCGCCCGCTGCACCACATCTGATGATCTGAGGCGCGCCGTTTCGACCTGCGTCCGTTCAGGAGAGGCTTAAAGCCAAATCATGAACGCTCCTTATCTGTACCTCTTTCCGCTTCTACAACCGATGAACCTCCACCTCTGTCAGTTTTTCAGCTATGCAGCTAAAATGTGGTAGAAGCTAAATTTGGCAAAATATCTCGTGACTCTCAGACCGCAGATCGGTAGTTTTTCTTGTGCTCTAAGTAATACCCCTTTTTCACCTCTTTTTTGCCTCTTTTACACCGGCTCTAATGCAGAAGTCCGGCTCTACTCGGCTCTGTAAATAATGCATCGTGTTCACGTTGGGCAGTTTGGTCGGCAGCAGAGGAACGCCTCCTCGTGTTGCGGGGGGCGGGGCCGAAACTTGGCGCAAGTTGTGTAAACAACGGAAGCGCTATGGACAACGTTGGCCCTGTGTTGTTGCTGTTTTTTAAACTTCTGGAGATTCTCCTGAGACTTCAGGAAGAGAGGCGCAGTGGAAGAAATGCTCTGGATGCTGCGATTGTTGCACGGAGTAGGACAGCTGTTATCAGCCGGAGGTTTCAGGCTTTACAGGCCTTCAGCTGGGGGACAGACGGCAGAAACGTTGCAGGGTAAGCTAACGCTGTTGTTTACATTCCTACCTTCACTCTTTATGCTCGCATCTGGTCACACCCACGACCAGTGAGTGAACAGGAGCTAAGCTTGCGCCGCCCACGAAGCAGGGACCAAAGAAGCAGGGCCGGCCTCGAAAAAATGCTGGTGGAAATGCGCTCAAAGCAAGCGGAGTAGATTGGAGCTGGGACTGTTAGAGCCGGTGGAAAAGGGGCATTAGCTCCTGTTGTCTCATTGGTTGTGGGTGTGGCCAGATGCAAGGTAGGAATATAAACAACAGCGTTAGGTTACCCTGCAACGTTTAGCCGTCTGTCCCCCAGCTGAAGGCCTGTAAAGCCTGAAATCTCTGGTGGAAACGGAGCAGAAGTAGTGGGCCGGTTGTAGGATGTCATGAATCACGATTGTCTCTTCTTCAGCTTCTACAACTACAAGAGCCTCGAGAACGCCGTGGCCCCCAATGTGGCGCTCACGCCGCTGCCCGTGGGGAAGGTGGGGCCCGTGTCCCCGGCGGTGCCGAGCACCTCCCACCCCAGCGGAGGGGAACCACCGGGCGAGGGCGCCAACTCCAGGCCTCGCAAGAGAAGAGCGGCGGAGGAGCTCCCGCCGCCGACGCCCGCCGCTGCCACCAAACCCCCGCCGCCGGCAGCCGCTCAGGACGACAGGGACTCTGAGGTGGACATCGAAGTGGAGAACCGGGACGAATGTAAGACTAAAAGCTTTATTTCAGCTGATTCCCGGACGAGACGGTGGCTTCACGTCTTTCTGCTCCGTCCCACAGTCACCTCGTCGCTGTCCTCCCTGTCGTCTCCGTCCTTCACCTCGTCCAGCAGCTCTGCCAAGGACCTGAGCTCGCCGGGCGCCCCGGGGCCCGTCTGCACCATGGCCTCGGCCGAGTGCCCCGCCCCCGCGGCCCCGCCCATCATGGCCCCTGCGGCGCCAGCGCCACCGGAGCCGGGCCTGGAGTCGGAGCTGGAGAGCCTGAGGCAGGCGCTGGACAGCGGGCTGGACTCCAAGGAGTCCAAGGAGAAGTTTCTGCACGAGATCGTGAAGATGAGAGTGAAGCAGGAGGAGAAGCTGGGCTCAGCGCTGCAGGCCAAACGCAGCCTTCAGCAGGTGGGTCTGAGGCCGGCGGTTCGAATCCGTGTCCGGAACAAACCGGGGCGGGGGTATTTATTCAGACATGATGGAAAAGTTCTGTCTGAGGAAGCAGAACGAGTTAAATCTGCAGCTCAGAGGCGAGAGGTCCAGCAGGACCAGGACCAGAACCAGAACCAGGACCAAGCTCAGGACAGGCGGCCATCTGCCTCCTGGGGTTAGAGAGGACAGGAAGTGGTCCAGGTAAAGTTTCTGTGGGAGGAGAGATGAAGAAAATCATGTTAGAGACAGAAATAAAGACAGCAGCAGAACTAAAGGAGAGCTCAGGAAACCCAAACTGACCCGAACTCTAGGATTCATCAGAATGGTAGTCAGGGTCCAGAACCTCAGCCTGGTTCGGGTCCTCCTGTGGTTTTAGTTCCTCTGAGCTCAGGTTTGAATCATTTTAGAACCTGCTGAAGTGAGAGAGGGCAGGTTTGAGAGATGAACCCCTGCTGCAGGAAATCACGGCCGGTGGCTGCGAACAATGAGGGCGGATGTTGCCACGAAGGGAAAGGCTCGACTTCCAGGTTTTATTTTTGGTTTTGGACCGAGAACAAGACGACGCCGACTTTCACTTTCCACCCGCCGAGGCCGGGCGGGCGGGTCGGCTCCGGTCCGGTTTTTAACCCGACCTTAAAACGAATCTGTCTCTTCCTTCCAGGAGCTGGAGTTCCTGCGGGTGGCCAAGAAGGAGAAGCTGCGGGAGGCGACGGAGGCGAAGCGGAACCTGCGCAAGGAGATCGAGCGTCTGAGAGCCGAGAGCGAGAAGAAGATGAAGGAGGCCAACGAGTCCAGGATCCGCCTGAAGAGGGAGCTGGAGCAGGCCCGGCAGCTGCGAGTTTGCGACAAAGGCTGCGAGGCCGGCCGGCTGCGTGCCAAGTACTCCGCCCAGGTCCGCAGGTCCCTGAGGTTCTGTTAGACCAGGGGAGTCCAGTCCTGGTCCTCAGGGCCACTATCCTGCAGGTTCCAGGTGTTCCTCTGCTCCAACACACCTGAAACCTGCAGGACGGTGGCCCTGAGGACCAGGACTGGAGACCCCTGGGTTAGAGTGTCGGATCGGTTCTGATCCGGTCCGGTCCGATATATGCAATAAAAAGAATTAAACCGTAACAGGATGTAAGAAAACCGGGCCGAGCTCACGTCCCTGAGGCACGTCAGAGTATGTGACGGGGACGAATCGGTCCCAAAATGTCTCGGTTCGTCTGACTCGCGTCTTGCTGTCTTGCAGATCGAGGACCTCCAGATGAAGCTGCAGCACGCCGAGGCGGACCGCGAGCAGCTCCGGGCCGATCTGCTGCACGAGCGGGAGGCCCGGGAGCACCTGGAGAGGGTGGTGAAGGAGCTGCAGCAGCAGCTGTGGCCCAAAGACGGGACGTCCAAGGACAAGGCAGCGGACAACTGACAGCAGCCGTCCCTCCGTCCCTCGCACCTGTCCCTGGAACACAGATCAGAGACAGACGTGTACAGAAAACAAACGAGATGCTGAACAAAGACGTCCTCCATCCTCCGTCCCCCTGTCCCCCGTCCGTCCCAATGTTCCTGTTTCTTAACGAGCACTTCGTTCAGGTGATCACTAACGAGGGTTTCCCAGAATCCTCGGCGTCAACAACAACAAACAGGTTTTAAATTAAAGGCTGTAAATAAACATCTTTGTTTTGTACTTGTAAGGAATCGCACTTTGTCATAAAAACCGCCGCTCTCCTCTCGACTGCAGCCATAAAGATGAAAGTTTGGATCTTCAGCGACAAAGTATTGTAAATAAAAAGTCTGGTTCGGGTTCTGAGGCTCGTTTTCTGGACCTGTTACAAAATAAAAGCTGTCGATGTTGTTTTAAAGTGTAGAAATGTTTTCCTGCTCGTTTGTTTCCGTTTTTATTTCCCGATAGAAAAACTGAACTTTAGTTTCTGCATGAACTCTGCGGCCGTCATATAGTCACTGATGCTGTAAAGGTTTTATCGTTTTAAGCAACTTCTTCACAACAAAAAGACGACTTTTGTGTTTTTTAAGGAAAGAAATAAACTTCACACTAAAAAAAAACTAAAATCAATGCTGGAAAACTTCAAGTGCCTGAAAGTTGGCTCAAGGTTTCCATGCTTCCTGTTTGCAGCTTTCAAATTAAAAGCCCCTGTTTTTTCTACTCTGCAGCGTTTTTAAATCAGTATTCTTAAAAAGCCGTTTACAGCGCAGAGAACATCCGAACAAATGCTTGTTTTTTACGACGAAAGACTTTTTTCAAATTAAAACGCACGTCCAGGATCAGTTTTTAAAGGAGATCCTTTCACAATAAAAGCCGCTCGCTTCTCTGAATTACTGGGGGGGGGGGGTTTTGTAAATAAAGACGTTTGTTCCTCGTGCCGTCCGGCGGTACGTTTTGTAGTTTTGTACACCATCGATAGCCTGTGTGTAGTTTGTGTTTGGGTTTTTTTTGTTTTTCTATCAAAAAAATAAACAAACAAATAAAAACGTTTGGCTTTTTTTGCTCTCCGACGCAAACAAACAAAAAGAAGCGACTAATTTTCGCGGCGTCTCTTTTCTAAAAGCAGCAATAAGAGTCGAAGTTAAATTAACCCGTGTGAAGATTTGAACTAAGATTTTATTTTGTAAATACGTCGTTTTCTTCCTGTATAATTCCTGTTTCCTTTTTAAAGCTGGTTTCTTACAGCAGCTGTTTGGGTTTGATGCAGATTTCCTCCTCATCCTCCCGTTTGGTTCTTAGCCCTGCGCTGCTGCTGGAAACATTTACTCTCCTAGAAATATTTTTATGTAAGAGGCAAGCTTTCCCGTTTATTAATAACGCCACATATAAAGTATAAAAAGACGCTCGGCTTTTTCATCCCTTTTTTTTATTTTATTTTGACGCCTTTTTTTCCTCCAACGTCTCAGACTATATTGTAAAAAAAAAAAAAAGGACTTTATGAGATTATGTTTGAAAATAGCTCCGCTTATATACTACAGTGACTGAATGTACAGTGTATAGATGCATTACCAGAAATAAAGTTGTTTGTCCAGATCTGACGACCCAGTTTGCTGTTTTATCTGTAAATTATTTCCTCTAATTTATCGAGGAGCTGAAAGTTTAAACACTTTTGTTTCTTTGACTCGTTCAGTAAGGAAATATTAAAAAAAGACGTTATTAAAGTTATTTTAGGGACAAATTCTGACGTTAATCTGCTGTTTTCTGTGTAAACCAGAAGTTTTTAATTAAAACTTAGAATATAAACATCAAAATGAATATAAAGTTTAATTTCTCCAGTTCTAATAGAAACTCAGCCGACAGATTTCTGTTTTTTATACGTTTCCTAAAACTAGAAATGATTTCTGTTTCTCTGCAAAGCAGAATAAAATGTTTGCCAAACTTCATATCTTATAAATTATATTTGAAGTCAGCAGTTTATTTATTATTAGTTTAAATAATTCGGTAAAACAGCTGATTTATGACTGAACGATTAAATCTGTCATCAAGTTTACTGAGAGGAGCGTCTCTTGAGCTGAACGTTGGTTTTATTTTGACGAGACACGATGAACGAGTTACAGGACACGTGTCAAACTCAAGGCCCGCGGGCCAGATCAGGCCCTCTGTAACATTTCATCCGGCCCTCCAGTCTGGTTCAGATCGAATCTCTGATTCTTATTTTGCTTCAAAAAACTGAAGTTTTCTCTGACAGGGACTTAGAAGCCAACAATATATAGTTTTAATTTCTGTATGATCAGGTTTTTGTCTGTTTTAATGTTAAAAACTTCATTTAAAAGCTGAGTGAGGCGTAAGAAATGACAGCTAATGATGAGCTTTTTGAAGTTTGAGCTATTTGTCTGTGTTCATTAAAGTCTGTTTGCTCTAAATTCTGTATAATCTGTAACTGGGGAAAGGTCATTGATATTTCTATATGAATGATTTGACATAATATATCTAAAACTAATTAATTTATGTAATTTTTAATAAATATTGATCGTGATTGGCCCTTGGCTAGGACCAAATTTTTAATTTTGGCCCCCTTGTGTCCCTGGGTTGGACACCCCTGGGTTACGTTTCCTTTTAAACGAGGTTAAATCCTCCATCATTACTGAGGGAACCTTGAAGATTAGAAGCTGGAACTCCGCCGGCGGCGCCGGATGCATTAGTGCAAGCGCGCACGGACAGGAAGACACTTGTTCAGACAAATAAATACTAAACTAAAGAGTCGCTCCTTATTCATTCATTCATGTGTTCATAAACATGTTCCTCCTGGTTCTTCTTCTATGGTTTCAAACGTGACGTACCTTCAGCCTGGATGTTTCCTTCCTTCTTCTTCGAGCCATCCGTTCAGCCCGGAGTCGCAGTTCCTCTTGCGTCCACATTTCCACGAATGACCTGTAAGGAGACGAGATAAAAAAGACATGAGGACGAAAACGAGACTTTTTAAAGCCGTCCCTACCTTTGACTCCTCCTCTTTGGCCCCAAACTAAAAATAAAGCATCGAAACTGTCGGCCATCTTGTCTGAAGACCACCTGGAGACGCTGATCCGCGCGTTCGTCGCGTCACGTCTGGATTGATTCAAGTTAACCAGGCGTCCGTCTCTCGTCCTCACAACGTTTAACCGCTAAAAACAAAACTCCGCTCCCGTCAGAGCCGAACGCTTGCCGGACTCGAGCTGCGTCGCAACCAGAAGCTTCAAAACGAGCCGCCGTTTGTTCTGTTCACAGCGACGGCGGCCTTTATACAAAGGGATTTCCCTCCCGATGCCGCGGCAGCCGGCAGAGACAGACGCTCCGTTTAAAAGGGAATTAAAAGGATTATTTCTGCAGACAAACTTTAAATTAAAGGTGGATTGGGAAGTTTCGCCTGTTTTCTCTCGTCTGAAGTCGTTCGGGTCACAAACCGACAGAAAACGTCTCCTGATTGGCTGCTGAACCCCAAGATTCATCCGTACATCCGTTCATCCGTCAGCTGCCCCTAACAGGTCCAATAAAACAAACAAACAGACAGAAGTAAAGAGGGAATGTCTGACAGCAGCTCGGCGTGAAGCTTCTCACAGAACCGGACCGGACCAACCGGTCCGTCCAAAACAAGACGGATGTTTGCAGGTTGGAGATGTTATCGTTGGACGTCAGAGGACATGTCCTCCTCCTGGGAGAACAGGTTCAACTAAGAGACGTCTGCCGTGCCGAACCAAGACGAGGAAGAAGATTTGATCTGTTTCAGGATCCGATCCAAACGCTGTCGCTGGCGGCCATTTTGAACTGCAGGATTCCTTCGATCTCCGGTTTAATCTGACGTTTCTGCACAAAGCTCAATCCGAGCTGAGGTCTGTGTGAGAGGAGCCTGAAGCAGCCGAATGTTCGCCTTCTCTCAGCTGCAGGAACATCCTTTTTTTTTGTTTTTGTTTTTCTGCATGAATTGTCCAAACGGAGCCCGTGGCCTGCGGGCACCTTCACCTTTCCCGATCAATATTTCAGAGCACCGAGGCGTCGCTCAGCCTCCATCCACCTGGAGCGCCGCCAACTTCCAGCTGGTGTCCAAACGGCGGCCTGCGGAGGAGAACTCCGCCCACGCTCCGCTTCACAACCTCCGTCTCACCAGGTGAAGCCGTTTCAAATGTTTCCTTCAAGTCCTGAAATCCGTTTGAACAGCCGCTCTCGACCAATTTACATTTCTGTAAAACGAAGGATGACCTTTGACCTCTGCCGTGATGAGCAGCAGTCGGTTTGCTGAAGGCCTTGTTTCGGTGGTGGGAGGAGAGCGGAGGTTCTCGTAATTATGTTCCTCAGCAGCATTTACAACCTTTAACCTTTAAATAAAGATTTAAAAACCATTTTAATGTTTTTCTCTGTTTATAACTGAAGAACAAGACGTTTAATTGGGAGCATTTAAAAAAAATCTGTTGTTTTATAAACATTTTACAAAATGGAGATTTGATCGGTTCATCCGTGGTCCGGTTGAGGTTTCAGGTCCAGACGGGATCCTGAGGTGTTCCCAGGTCAGAGAGGATCCTGGTTCTCCTTCAGGAAGGATCCCGATCAGAGGATGAACCACCTCAGCTGACTGCCTTCCACGCGGAGGAGCAGCGGCTCAACTCCGAGCTCCGGATTCCAACTCTGGAGACGGGAACATCCGGAACGCCGGGCGCTGCGTCACACTGAAAGCTGCTCGTTCGGATTATCTGAGTGTTTGGACTCGGCGGGCCGCAAGTTTTAGAAAATCACGACCCGTTTTCTTATAAATCCAAAGAAAGGTTAAAAACAAAAACAACAGAACAGAACAGAAAAGTTCACCACATTCTGAATGACAGAGAATCCACACCATTTTTCGGCACGACTGTATTCTTGGCTGCGCACATTATCTTGTCGCCACGGTTACGATTTCAATCCCCGTTATTGATAAGGGCGGGTTTCAGACCTGGACCTGTGCCTGGATCCGATTCTCTCCGGAGACTACTTTATCATCGTTTTGAGGGAAACTTCGTCTCAGGCGTCAGGCCTCACGTCTCCGTGACCCACAGGAGGAAGCGGAGAACCCTGTGAAAGTCGGGAGACGTCCTGGAGTCCACGTCATGAATGTGAGACGCTGCCTTCAGCTCAAAGTGAGTCGTGATCCGAGTATCTCCTCCTCCATCAGAGGTTATCCCCGATTCTCCAAACAAAGATTGCTTTGGGCATCATCTGCTGCAGGTGAGACACTGACTGCTTGTAACTACTCTCCACTTTCAAACAAACTGAATGTGAGGATCTGTTGGATCTGAAGATCTAAAACAGATCAGTGATTATTAATCGTGGTTTTCGGGGTTTTATGTTTAACAGATTTCAGGGAAAAGAAAAATGTTGTGAAAAGTTTGATGTTTCAGATTCAAACGATTGAACCGTAACCGTGTTTGTTTCTGTTCAAACGTCTCTCCGGTCAGCTGAACAGCAAACAGCGGCTCGGTGGACTCTGACCTCAGGGTCCGGGGCCGTGGGGGCCGGGGGGACTGGGGGGCCGTGGGCCAGGGTCCCCTCTCTTTGTTGTATGGAGGAATATTTCTGGTATCTCGGTCTTGATGTGCGCTGTCCCGGTGCCTGTGTTCGTTCAGGGCGCGGCCTCTCGGCGTGTAGGCGACACCGGGCCGTATCAGAGCCGGAGAGCCGAGCGCTGAGTGGGCTCTGGCGAGTTGACCGGCTTTAACCGCGGCGGACTCGTGTTGGCTCTCCCACTCGCCGCTGCTCTCGATCCTTTTAACCGACACTCAACGAGCGAACGAGGAAAGCTGTGGAGAGGAGGACGGTCTCTGTCCACCCCCGCGCCGACACCGAGGCCGCCGGAATCAAACGTTCTCCACTCGGCGACGCAAACACACGCCGAGCGGCTCAGATACATAAATATCTATCTATCTATCTATATATCTATATTTCCCCTAAAATGTCTCATTCTGGTATTAGTTCCTGTTAGGAGTTGGGAAAAAAAGCCAAAGCAGCCATTTCCTGAATGAGCTGAAGGTTTGATGAACAGATTACTTTAAAATAAATAAACCTGGTAAACTGAGTGAACACCGAGGGTAACCATGTAAAACAAAACTGACAACGATGTAAAATTTATCAATTAACGTTTGATTAATAAATTCTGAGGTTTCAGAGGCTGGAGTCGTTTTAAGACGACAGAAATCCAGAAATCTGTCTGATCAGAACCAAAGGTTGTTTAAATAAAACATGAAACATCTTTAAGCTAACATCTACAAGCTAACACCTACAAGCTAACATCAACAAGCTAACATCAACAAGCCAACATCTACAAGCCAACATCTACAAGCCAACATCTACAAGCTAACATCTACAAGCTAACATCAACAAGCTAACATCAACAAGCCAACACCTACAAGCTAACATCTTTAGGCTAACACCTACAAGCTAACATCTACAAGCTAACATCTACAAGCTAACATCTTTAAGCTAACACCTACAAGCTAACATCTTTAAGCTAACACCTACAAGCTAACATCTATAAGTTAAAAGCTCTAGCCTAACTCCTAGGCTAGCTATGTTATGAATTTTAGTAAAAATAAACAAATAAAAAGTGGTGAGTTTTAGCTAACACCTATATGTTTAAAACTAGCTATAGCTTATGTGTAGCTAAATGGCTGATATGTAACTAAAGCTAATATCTAGCTATATTGCTAACATCTAGCTAGCCTACTCCAACACACAGACATTTGTTAGCCTATAGCTTGACATTAGCTGAAGTTAAATATTAGAAATAGCTAGCTGGCTACTATCCAACTATTGCTAAGAGCTAGCTAAAAGGTTACACCTTACTAGCTTAGCCTAACATCTTAGCCAGTGTTTAGCTAACGTCAAGCAATAGGCTAACACCTAGTTAGCCTAGCATATAGGCTAGTTGTTAGCTTATACCTACAGTTTTTTCCTTTTTATGTAAGTTTTTACACATAAAAAGAAGTGACCCTTCTTAAATGATCAGAAAAGAAACGGAAGGTTAAATATTAATTAATAATTTTAGAATTAGCAATGAGCTAAAAAATGAGAGTTTCTACAGTTTGAAGTGGTAAAAACAGTGAAAACATTGGAAAATATCTCAAATAATTAGCTTTGTTGAGAAAGATAAATCTTTTAAAATGCATTACATGGCTAACAAGAAAATCTTGATTTAAAGTCTAAATAAAATCCTGAAACTAAAAACTAGCTAAACTTGTGCTGGTTTTGTCGGCTTAAAGTGGAAAAACAGTAAAAAAACAAAAAGTGAACAGAATCCTCCAGTTTCTCAGACAAAAACAAGCCTCGTTAAGGTCAAAGTTCACATCAAATTTAAACGCCGCTCATGAAAACGCTCTTTTGAAGACATTTGTGCACAATACAGTGTCATTATGTGACAAAAGGAGTTAATTTGTGGCTCATGTAACATCCTGGCATCATTTCCACCCTGCAGCCTCCATCCATCCATTCATCCATTCATTGATCTTCATGCGAAGCCTCCAAGTAATTTCTCAGGTTACCGTCCCGTCAGCTGAAACGTGTCGGCGTTCAGCAGCGGGTTTTATTCGTGTTAAGCTATCAGAGTTGTCAGATTAGCATCTGTTTATCTTCAGCCTGGGTGAGGCAGATAGAGCTCCGTGGGGTTTTATCGGAGCCGCTGCACCACCCCGCCGGACCTGGGAGCGTCCACGTGAAGGTAGATAGGCACCGGGCGGGACGAGATTGGGACGAAGAAAACCTTCTGTCAGATCAGCAGCAACTTTCTACATTTCTGTGTGAAGCTGAGGGAGGAAGGGGTTTTACTTCAAAGGTTTTATTTGTTCTTCATAAACTGAAAGATTCCCAAAGAAAACCTTTAAAAACTTTAGAATATAGGGTTGGACGTAAACAGCACGCCGTCAATAACTGCTTCAGAAAATGCATATCGCCCGCCGCTTTTCATTCCAAAGTCTTAAACCAAAAAGCTCGAAGTGTTTAATGAGGATGACCGTCAGCTACTACTACACCAACGTTTAACTCAGTATCTCCTCCAGGATTTCGCAGGCATTTTTTATGATTGTTGCGGCTAAAATGCCTGATTTCGCGTCGCATTTTCTTAAAAGTTGCAATTTTTTTTCACTAAAATCAACAAAAAAACATAACTTTTAATATCTAAACCAAAAATCCTTCCTAGTTTTGTAAGATAATTCCCAACAAACATTGACATTCTCAAAAGCTGCTTTATTTGAGAACTTTGATAGCTTCTAAACTGACATTCATGAGCATTTCTGGATCGTCCCTGGTCTGCAGCTCTCCTCACATGTTTGCAGACACAAAGTGTTTGTCGATGCGTTTATGTTCCATGATTACACTGCAGGACGTGCAAAACAGCTGCAGCTGGGGAGGAAACTGGTTTGCTGAAATCTTTGTGGCCAAATGTGAAGCATTAGCGCACATTTTGGCTTCGGTCGCTGCTCCTGCACGCTCCCGGCATTCTGATGTTAACAGGAAGTGACGTCACGTGTCTTCTTCCTGAGTTATTTGGGCTTATTTTGTATTCCACGCTACACAAACCCACAAAGAAGAGACTAGACCGCAGAAACGGTGGCGAATCGCTTTAGAAACAATAAATATTGGGTTAAAGTTGCAGGAAAGTTGCGATTTTGCGGCGTTTGCTTGATTTTGCGTTAACAGTTGCGATCACAACATCGTGAAATCCTGGAGGGTCTGTTATCTGTAAAACTAACTAAGTTGGGTAAGGTTGATTAGCTTTGGTGGCCATCTTAAGTTGTCCTGACACCACCTTCCATCGAAAACTTCAACTACAGATCTCTCTCACGGTCTGTTAGCACTCACAGGAAGACTCTCAGCTACGACCACGCCGAGTTTTAGCTTAACGTCTGTAGAAATGACAGTGTTAAGCATTTATGTATTTGCTAGGGTGGATTAGCTTTGGTGGCCATCTTGAATTGTACATCTAATGATTACTTCGAGAGTTCCAGTGGCTCCTGAGATGTTTTGCTAACAGACTCCAGTAGCTGATGGGGATGTTTTAAATAAAAGGTGCTCAGAGGACGACTCTCAGCTACTACCACACCAACGTTTCCCTCTTTACCTGCAAAACTGAGCAGTTTTTGTGTTAACCAGGTTCAATTAGCCATCTTGAATTGGGTTGACTAAAAACTCTGACCTGTGGGTTATGAGATAGTTTAACACACACACACACACACACACACACACCAGAGGCAGTTACATAATTAAAGCCTTTCCTGGTAGTCGTTGGTGAATATGATCATCCGATTGGGTTAGTTTGACCCAGACGTGGCTAATATCTGGATTGAACCTTGAAGATGATCATTCTTGTGACGGTGGAGCAGCATTTCCTGATCCTGATCCAACTTCCTGCTTCTACACACCTGGATTACATCAACGGATCATTGGGAGAGTCGGTTCAACATGCAGGACGATGAGGGCCAGGAATGAATTTAGCTTTAAAATGCTGTTTTTGGACGACTATAAATAGTTTTTAAATTTATTAACTCCAAACCAACAGAGCCTCAATGATCACATAACTGCACTAACATTGATTTTTTATTCTTAATTGCAAATTACCAGTATTTCAAATATTAAAAACAACATTTTCTGCAGTCTTAATTCACCGTAATAGCCTTTTAGGAGCACATAAAGATTTGATTTCTGTAAAAAAAATTAATTTCTGATTGATTTTCTGAGGCATTAATTGGTTTTGGTTCCCTTTTCTGATTCTGAACTCAAATATCTGCTGCTTAGAAAAATAAATGGTTAGGTAACGCCATTTAATGTTTTTTTAGGTTTCCATTAAATTAGATATTTTCAGTAACTCCTAAATTTTAGAGGGTAAGAATGTACTCCAAAGAACGATGATGAAAAGGATCCCTGAGTGCCACTTGTCCACGAGTTCAGAATATTTCTGTGAACTCTGAGTCAACCATCAGCTAAACCTTCATCTGTTTGGTAGAAATATAAAAATCCAGCTTTTCGTTATTTCAGTGAAGTTTCCTGACCAGGATCGACCTTAAATCCCAAAAACAGCCAAACTTTCACAGATATGAAGCTAAACTTTGGTGTGGTAGTAGCTGAGATTAATCCCACAGACATACTTTGAACACCAACAAGGTTGTAAAGTCTTTAGGTGAGTTTTCAGATCATCATCATCAGGTGATCAGACTGAAGCTGAATCACTTCCTGTTGGAAGCTCCAGACTCTGGGTTTGGTATCTGGATTTTTGAGGGTTTATTTTGTGTTTTTTTCCTGAATAAGGAGGGCAGGTCTCAGTGGATTTGGGCTGAGCCACAGACAAAGCTGGATGGTCTCTGGTGACGAGGGGCGTCGGGGGAAAAGGAACAGAAGAAGAAGAAGAAGAAGAAGAGAATGAAGACTAAAGCTTAAGGCCAGAAAACAAAGACTAATTAGAGACATGCGGAGGAAGGAGAACGTCTTCAGATCAGAGCTCAAAGAGAAAGCAGCAGAAATGGAAATCACCAAAGTTCAGCCTTTTTAGAATCTTTAGATCTTCTCCGGTTCCGTTTCCTGATTCCTGGTTGGTTTACTGGTTCAGACCAGCTCGGTTTGGTTGTCCACACCTGCATTATATTCCTGCAGTATATGAAGCCGTTGGTTTTTTAGTTTCTCTGTTTTTCCAGATCCATGTTGTTCTTCAGGGGGTTTTTTGTCCTCAAGTTTATTTTTATTTTATTTATTTCAAATTCAGTTTGAGTTTCATTGTTTGTTAAAGTCCTGGATTCATGTATTTGCAGCTGGCTCCTCTTGTCTGCCTGCATTTGGGTCCTTTTTTCTACCATTCACCCTCATTCTAGGATCTGACCAAACATGGGACCAGTAGCTTTAGGACAGGGGTGTCCAGTCCTGGTCCTGGTCCTGGAGGACCACTATCCTGCAGGTTTTAGATGTCCAGGACCAGGACCGGACCACCGCTTTAGGACTCTAACAAGCTGCAGGTTATGGTGAGAACTTGGACCATCTGGAGCTGCGATGAAGGACCGTAAGGCATTCATTATTGGACGTTTTTAATGTCCAGCCTCAGTCCTGCTTCATGTCCGAGTCCAAAACCACGTCTCATCAAAACCCAGCACTACACCAGAGCCGGGACGCCACCACAGTCCACAGGTCTGAACCCCCATCGTTAAGACATGTTCCTGTCTCCAAAAGGAACTGTTGTCAAACCATGTTCTTGTCTCAGGGTCTTCAGAGTCCTCTTTGTCTCCTGTTCTAGTTGGAGACAGAGTCTGGGAGGACCTGAGTCCAGCACCAGCCTCTGAGGAGGTCCTACCCAACACCTGTCCACCTGTCTCCAGGCTTTGACCTCAGGATCTGCTGTCTCTGGACCGTCCCTCTGAACCGGACAGCTTCCAGGTCCAAGATGTCTGACCTCCGTTGGAATGGGACGTAATATAAAATAAGATCCAGTTCACAGGTTTTCTGACCAGAACCAGTCCATGACTGAGTCCTTGGTGTCCTCCCTGACAGCAACACAGTCCTCCAAACTGCTGCGAAGCGTCTCTGCTTTCAGCTGGACGTTAATAATTCAACAACCAGTGACTTACAGCGTTTTTATACTTTAAAGAATCAAACTACACATCTGCCCCGACGTCAGAGACTCTCCAGATTTGTTTCCAACCACAGAAAACAGTTTGGGTCCAACAGAACGTCCAGATGAACCAGCAGAAAAGTGTCTCCAGCCTCTTTCTGCCCTCCAACAGCAGCTAATTAACCAGTGGGGCCCGTCTAATTGCTGGGACTTCTCTCTGCCTCCTTCGGGAGAGGAGCCGTCCGACTGAAGGTCAGAGTTCAGGAAGCAAACGGAGGAAACAGAGTCAAACATTTTAAGTTTGGAGAGTCAGGAGGAGTCAAAACTGAACCTTTAATTAACCCGGCAGATCGTTAGTGACGACAGTCCGGTTGTACCGACAGTCAAAGGCAGGAAGACGCTAAAAAATCCTGTTTTTGTCTCTTCTTCCTGCGGCCATATTAGGCAGGTGGTTTTAATGTTGTGGCTCGACATGAACACTGAATTTGATCAACTCCTTGGCGACGTTCTGCTTTCCCATGACTTCAGATACCCTGCAGTGGGTGGAGGATGGGGGGGGGCATGTGCAGACCTGCCTCCCAGCGAAACTGAATTTCCCATCAAGGGCTTGGATTAAAGACGAGAGCAGATTAGTGCACGAGGAGGAAAAAGGCTGCATGTGGGGATGAAAAGATATCAGTGCTGCAGGAAGTCGAGTCATTTCATTAAAGAAATGGAAAACAACATTCCTACCACTTAGAGCGGAATATTTTTATTTATTTATTTTCCATTTGAGGTGGAAGTCGGCCAAACAGGATGTCCTGGTCGGGTTTTGTTTTAGTTTATGTGAAGTTTTCCAGGATATTTCAGTTCAGATCTTTGTGGTTTTGTTTGGTTTTTATTTAAATTATTTATTAAATCTGCCCACACACCTGATTTATATTCATCATTTGCTCTGCGATCATGTCGTTCCAGCAGAAACTGTAGTTAGAACAAATATAAGGATGAAGGAAATGTTGACATTAAAGAGTTTGATGAGAAAAAAGCTGATTTTTTGCTTGAATTAAATGAAAATCTCCACCTGAAATCTTCCATCTGAAGCGTTTTATGGTTGGAAAAGGAAACGGGCTCGTCTCCGGGCAGATGGACGGATGAAACAGACGTTATGAATCAGTGAATCTCAGTTTGCCCTCCATAAAACGGGTCCGTTTGTTCTCTGGCTGCTGCTTTCACTCACAAACAAACAGCTGTTATTTACGGCTTGTCTGCTGAATCCTGCAGAATATCTGATGCTGACACGCCGTCATCGGCGGCGGCCATTTTCTTCTGACAGGTTTCACATCTTAAATCTAAATGAAGCAAAGACGTTTAAACAAATACAAATATAACTGTCACTTAAAAACCGTTGAAATGCGAGAAAATAAGAGGCAAATAAATAAATAAAATTATGCAGCTTTAAGTGGTGGCTGCTAAAAACTTTATTCTTCTAAACTCTCATCTCTACAAAAAAAAAGAAATAAATACTGTATTCTGTTGAGGAAAACTTCAGTAAATCATTTATTTTACCTTCAAATCGTTTAAAAAGTTGGTTAAATAAGGAAGAAGTTGCTGCTAAAAGTCTGCAGTTGAGGCAAAAACAAAACCCTAAAACTCTCATTAGATTAATTTAGAAAAATAAATATTTACCTGAAGAAATACTACTTATCAAAACTAAAAGTTGAGTGTTAAATACCTAAAGAAGCAATGAAAGTCCTCCAACCTAGCTTAAAGTAGCAGCTGTTAAAGAAACCTAAAGTTAGCTTAAAGTGATGAAAACGGTTAAAAAACATTTCTGATCTGAACTCAAAATTTATCTCCATGAAGGAAAACTACAAATTGTATTTTACTGTCATTGTTTAGAGCTGGAAAGTGTTGAAAATGGACAAATACAGAGAAGTGTATAAAGAAAGTTGCAATAAAATATTTATTTGGAAAAATACTAATATTTTACTAGTGAAAACATCCATCCATCCATCCATCCATTCTCTTCCGCTTATCCGGGGTCGGGTCTCGGGGGCAGCAGCCTAAGCAGGGAGACCCAGACTTCCCTCTCCACAGCCACTTGGGCCAGCTCCTCCAGGGGAACCCCAAGGCGTTCCCAGGCCAGCCGAGAAACATAGTCCCTCCAGCGTGTCCTGGGTCTTCCTCTGGGCCTCCTCCCGGTGGGACGTGCCCAGAACACCTCACCAGGGAGGCGTCCAGGAGGCATCCTCACCAGATGCCCGAGCCACCNCANCTGGCTCCTCTCGACGTGGAGGAGCAGCGGCTCTACTCTGAGTCCCTCCCGGATGACC
>NC_051437.1:28706659-28726126 GCF_001649575.2 Kryptolebias marmoratus
TCCACGTCCCTAGAGCCAGCTTCTGTAGCCGAGGATCAGACCGCCAAGGTCCCCGCCTTCGGCCACTACCCATCCCACATTGCACCCGACCCCTTTGGCCCCTCCCATAGGTGGTGAGCCCATGGGAAGGGGGACCCACGTATCCTCTTCGGGCTGTGAAAACTGTTGAAAATGTAAAAAAAATAAAATAAAAATAAACTAGAGACAATGAGCTAAAAGAGATTCCAGCTAACACCTAGCTAAAAGTAGCGATAGCTAAAATAAAATCCTACAGTTAGCCTAAAGCGGTAAAAACAAAACTTTAACCTCTCATTTAGAAAATATTTTCTACTAATACTCAGTATTTTACTGAAGTAAAACTTCTACACTGAGTCATTTATTTGAAAACAGAAGAAAAACATTAACTGAAACAACAAAAGCTGCACGGACGGAGCGAATAAACAGCTTAAAATCCCTTTTAAATTTAAATATTGTCTAAAAGGTTTATGCTAATTTAACTCTAACTATAAATAGATTTTATTTTATCATTCAGGCAATGGCCACAAGTTTTCAAAGAAAATGAGAGGAAAAAATAAAACTACCCTGGTCTAAACTAACATTAACGAGTCTTCCTCTGGTTAAAACCTGTCGTTTGGTAGAAATTGTGATTTTTAGAACCTGGTGTTGGGCGATAAAACCACTGGACAGAAACTTAATCTGAGCCGGTTGGTAAAGATTTTAAATTTGGTTAAAATACTTAATTTAGCGTGAGCTGCAATCCGTCGTTTCTCGGCTCCAGAACGGGAATCATAACGTTCGATTTTCCTCATCCAGGCTGTTTAAACTCGGCTCCTGGTGAGCGTGGGCCGAGATCCTGAGTTCTGGTGGCAGACGATACGAAGACCCAAAAAAAGACAAAAATCTGATTATTGAGCAACAATAATGCAGCGTTTGAGTCGGCTGGAAACATCATTAAGGCGTTTGTGTGGAGATTAGGAGCAAACACGCCTCCGGCCGAACAAATCCGTGTTGTCAAAGTGAAATAAAAGAGCAGGTTATTTCCTCGGGGAGCAGGCAGCGTTTGAGTCGTATTAAAAGGGAACAAGTCGAAGCTTTAAGTGATGCCTTTGTAAGGAAATGACTCATGTCTGTTCCTGCTGAGACGTTTATTTCAGGATCCGCTCGTGTGCTTTTAGCTTTTATTGTTTGCTTATTTCTCACGGCTGTTTGTTGTCTCGTTCTGGGGATTTCTTCTTGCAGCAATCCTCTTTGAATCCAGGCTGTTTTTTCTGCTTTCATGCCGTCCTGGAGGGAAGTCCAAACCCCCCCCCGGCGGATTGTGGGTCAGACCAAAAATGGCTTCTGTCGCCGAGTCCTGCTGGGAGAGTCCGGCGCTCCGACGACAGATGGTCGCACGGAAAAGTTTCAAAGTCATTTAAGCCGTAAAAATAAATAAATTAAAGCTTGTTTTCATCAGACTGTTTGCAGAAATTAAATGTTTCAACAACAAACATGGACCCATGAGCTGCCGGAGCTCTGAATAAACTTTAAAAACTAAATAAAATAAAATAAAATAAGAGTGTCTGAAGTTCCTGCTGTCAATCATCTGAGACTCATTCGTTATAATCTGAGATACAAAATGGCCGACACGTTCACGTTTAAACTGCAGAAGAAGAGCCGCCGCCAGTGACTCGGGGTCACCATGGCAACCACACAAGCCAGCGTCTGTCACTCCCTGGCAGCGTTTTTTTTTATAAAACAGGCGGAAACACGGAGCAGAAAGTAAGCCTCGAACCGTCGGCGTCAGAGGTGAGTTACCTGCCTGAAGGCTTTTATGTTGGAAATACAACGGACTAAAAACAACTTCCTCTTTTATTTTGAAGGAGCTGTGACAGGATGGACCGTCAGTCCCACAGCAGGAAACAAACAAAAAGACTAAAATCCTCATTTTGGTTTTTAAACTGTAGAAAATGTAAAGTTTGTTGGACTAAGAAGAGTTTGGAAAGTTTAGACAGCTCAAAATTTATTAAACAAAAAACAAATTAATCGTATAAGATCTTCAATGCAGAAACGTTTGAATGTTTGAGTTTCAGACTCAGAAATTCAGACTCCAAACGAACTTCAGATTATTCCTGATAGTTTTATCTTTTAAAGTCGTATTTAGAATTTGCCAAAGTTTCACTTTGGAGATTATTTATTCTTCAGTTTCTGAGTTTATTCGAATATTTGGACCAAATTTCAGCTCCTTGACAAAATAACCAACAAAAAGGTTGAATTTCTCAGCTACGTTGTGTGAAACTTGTAGCTCTTTTCTTATATCGCTTCTTTTATCCTATTTTAATATTTTAAACAGATTAATAACCCTTTTCCTATAAAATCAGTAGAATCCATATTTTATTTGGTCATTTGTTTCCATGTAAACATGTAAATAAACCTCATTAAACCTAAAGTAGGATTTAAAATGACAACATGAACTAAAACATCTGAGTTAACCAAACTAATGTTTTATTTGGTTATTTTTGTTTTAAACAATAAACTTTTATTAGCTGGACTTTGTACCTGAAGCCTCTTTGGCTCCAAAAGTCATGAATTTACAAAAAGCTTTTCTTTGGTTTTGGATTGTTGACTTTCGGCTGATTTCCTCAGCAGCTAAAACCTGTTTTTGTTGTTGTTTTTCTTCGGGGATCAACAGAGCTCTGGGGTCACGTCTGACGCTCAACAACAAACCTGGAGGTCCGGACGTGTTTCTGACCGTCCCACAGGTTGATGTTTCCTCTCCGCTCACCTGTTCTGGTTGTGGCGCCGTCCTGGAAGCCGCCGTAACCATCCCAGACTCCGGTCGGGCCTGAGGGCCTTCAGGAGACGATCCTCGTGGGTCAGTGACGAGAAGCAGCTGGACAGCCCGAGTTTCCTCTGATCTGCTTCTGTTCACCTGAAAAAAAAAAAAAAAAATACAGATTCAGCTGAAAGTATGAACCGTTTAAAGATCTGCAAACTGAAGAACCATCAGCTTCACACAGTAAAACTAGACACCCGAATACACCAGAACAGGACCAGCTTCCCGGCAGGCCGGTTTTAAAGCCTTTCCTCTGCAGCGTCGGGATGATTCCAGCCCGTAACGACGCGCTGCAGCAGGGCTGGAATTACCAGCTTCAGTTTGTGGAATCTGAAGGACTGGATGTTTGCTGCAGGTTTTCCTCACTCTGCTGCTGCCGTACGGAAACGGAAAATAAAGGGAAGGACGCGTCGAGGAGTCGGGATTTCTCCTCAACAGAAGCTGCTGCAGTCCGAGGAGAAAGTTCCTGTCAGGGTTTTTATTTAACCTGCTAAAAAACAAGATTCACACCGGAACCCAAACAGTTCCTGTCAGCAGAAACATTCGTGATTTAAAACGGATCATTTTCTGTCCGCATGAAGGCAGCGACTCATGATGCAGCTGCTAAAAAGTCCTGCTTCTCCATGGAAACAAACCATGACTGCATCCAACCATCATCCAACATCCATCCATCCATCCAACCATCATCCATCCATCCATCCATCATCCAACATCCATCCATCATCCATCCATCCAACCATCATCCATCCATCCATCCATCAGCCATCCATCCATCCATCCATCATACATACATCCATCCATCCAACCATCATCCATCCATCCAACCATCATCCATCCATCCATCCATCCATCCATCCATCCATCCATCCGTCCATCCGTCCATCCATCTTCTACCGCTCATCTGTGGTCAGATCCAGGTCCAGGAGAGAAACCCAGACCTCCTTCTCCTCCTGGAGGATCCCAAGGTCTTCAGAGAGGATCCAGAATCCCTCCAGAGAGTTCTGGGTCTCTTCCCAGTGGGACATGCCTGTAAATCCTGCAAAAGGAGGCGTCCTGATCAGATGAACCACCTCAGTTGACTCCTTTCGATGAGGAGGAGCTCCTCACCTCATCTCTAAGGTTGAACCCAGCCGCCCTACAAAGGAAGCTCATTTCAGTCGCTTGGATCCGGACTCTCCCAGTAAATTAAAAAATTTCCTGAACTTTTTTTTTATTTTTCCAGGTGTTAAATGTTGATTCGCGTGGTTCTTAGTTTCCTGCTGTGAGGTAAAAATACTGAAACATTTCCTGCTTAAAAGAAAGGTTGTGTGAGTGCATGGGGGGAAGTGGGCGGGGCTTAAAGCCAACACCGGCAGTGAGCAGACTCTGGTTACAAAAACATGGCAGCTCCTGTAAACCGGGTCCTGCTGGTTCCTCCAACGCCGGGAGGAGGCGGGGCGGTTAGTTCAGTTCGGGACGAAACGATGAAAGGAGTAAAAACATAAAATAAAATAAAATAAACTTTTATAAAAAGTGTTCCTGTGTGGCGCCACACACAGGCCTGGCAGAGGTACTGCAGGGCTGTGGGTCAGTTTTTACTTCTTTAGGACGTTTAAATCGAATCGTTCTGGTTTGATTCTGAATGTTGCAGAGAAAAGTGAAGCTGTTGTTGTTGAAGTGGGGGGGAAAAAATGGCTCCCTCTTCACCTTTCCTGGGAAAAGGCCTGGTTTTTCCAGCAGCGAGCTGCAGCGTTCGTCACGCTCGGCCTGGATGCCAAACACTGACGGGCTGATGGAAGACGAAGGCTCTTTATTTCCACTTCATCTTCCTCTGGCTGGATTTCCACCAGATTTCCTCCGAGCGGACGTCTCAGAGGAAGCCTTTCACCGTCAGCCAAGGTGGGCTGAACCTGAGAACTGCGAGCCCGCCAGCCCCCCCCCCCCGAACAGACGGGGGTTTCCTTTTTGTCCTATTTACCCTCGAGACCAACGAGCACATTTTGTTCTCAGCGCATGGAGCGGCGCGAGGTCAGGAAACGTTCCGCTGCAGGACTTTCTGCTGCCGGATCACAGGAAACATGGAGAGACGGGGGACAAAGATGGTTTGATCACTCTGGACGGTGGTGCAGCGGTGAACACGTGAAGGTTTGGGCTCCTGGACTTCCCGCTCAGGTCTCCTCAGACCCTCCACCTCCTTTTTCAGGAATGTGTGAGCATTTCTGCTGGATGGATTAAAAAAAAACGTCCTGGAAAGATCTTCAGCCATCAATATTTACCAACAAACGGAGTTAGCAGCTAGCTGTAGCACTTCCTGTGCATCTGAGACCCTTCCAGCAGGAACCTGGTGGGATTTCTGATGGATTAACTGCACGATGGGAAACAGGAAGTAGCTTAAAGCTTTTAAAACTTCCATCCACAGCAGGTAAGATACTGCCCTCAACCTTCCCACAGCTGAACTGCACTTTAAAACGAGCTGAACTGTCCCTTTAAAGAAAAGGCTTCAGCAGAGGAACTTTCAGAAGAAGAAGAAGAAGACGAAGAAGAAGGAGGGACTCTCAGCTACTTCCACCCCAGAGTTCAGCTCCATGTCCCTTTTGAGTCGCTTTCACGGAGGCTAACTGCGGCGGCCATCTTCATTCAACAGATTCAATCATCTGAAGCAAAAATCGGACTTTTGTTCAACAGAAAATAAATAATAAATAAATTTTGTTAAACTCATTCAGTTTTTCCAGAGATGGTTTTAGAGTCTTTTATTGTGAAAGGGCAGAAACTTTAATTTAGGCGCTGGATTTGGTTGTAAAATGGTTTTAATCTAATTAGTTCTTAATGTTTTTACTGTTTTCTGTCTGATTTGTCGTCAGAGATGAAGATGAGTTAAAAAACAAAAACATCACAGATGAAGCCAAAGATCGTCAGAAAAGATCAATTAAGAACCAACAAAGAGTCCCGACTCTGTAGAATCGGTGCTGAGAGACACCAGGAGGACATTACTGTGAGAGCAGGAAGAGGCCCTGATGACCAGTGGGTTCTGGTCCTGGTCCTGGTCCTGGTTCTGGTCCTGGTTCCATCCTGCAGGTTTTAGATGTTTCTATGCTTTAAAACACCTGATCTGACGAACAGAACCTGAAGAGCTGCTGAGGAGCAGAGAAACATCTAAACCAGGACCAGGACTAAGACCAGGACCAGAACCAGCACCTGGACTTAGACCAGGACTAGAACCAGCACCAGGACCAGGACTAAGACCAGCACCAGGACCAGCACCTGGACTTAGACCAGGACTAGAACCAGCACCAGGACCAGGACTAAGACCAGCACCAGGACCAGCACCAGGACCAGGACCCCGCTGGTTCAGAGTCCTCCTGCAGAGACGTGTCCCCCCCCCCCTCTCCAGGCGGCGCCGCGGGGAGCAGAGAACCTGTGAAGTGTTCTGCCTCGCAGGGACCCGGGTGGCGTTCGGGCCGAGTCGTCCCACGAGCCGACCAGTAATTAATTAGCTCCGCCTCCCGCCCGAGTCCCGCCGGCCCCGCCGAGTTAATCGATCCCAGCGGGACCTGAGGAGAGAAGCTGTTTATGAGGAGGAGCGACCCGACAGGCCCGGGCGGAGACGAAGAAGAACCGCTCCTGGTTCTGTTTGTCTCGGGTCGACAATGAGGCTGTTAGCTCAGCGGCTGATTGTTAAGGTCGGTTAACCGCGGCGTCCATCTTGAATCGACATCCAGTGATTGTTTTTAGAGTTTCAGTGAAATCTGTCCACAGATTCAGGAGACGCAGGAGGAGTTCATGAGCCTTCATGAACTCCTTCCTGTTCGTCAGCGCGTCCAAACAGAGAGGAGGTGATCATGTTTCCACCTGTCTGTTAGCAAAATATCTCCTGAACCACCGGACACCTGATCAACTCCAGCAAACACAAAACTGGCTAAAACTCCAACAGGTTAACGGATACGGAGCTAAAGTTTGGTGTGGTAGTAGCTGAGGGTCGTTCCCAGCAGATACTCCGAGAGCGAGACGTCTGCAGCTCCAGAACTTCTCAGATGTTCTGGAGCTGCAGAAGAAGTCAGGAAGTCGGTTCATGGTCACGTGGTCCTGAGACATCGCCCATCCCCACCTCCCACAAGCTCCTCCCACCTCCGGGAGGCTCCTCCCTCAACCAGTAAGGTAGTTAGGTACATTTATTTATATAGCACTTTTCAGCACAAGGCGACTCAAAGTGCTTGAAGCTCCTCCCTCTCTCAGGAAGCTCCTCCCTCTCCCAGGAAGCTCCTCTCTCCTCCCGCGGTGTTAAAGCGGGTTTCTTCCCGCTTGTCCTCGTACAGATGTTTGCTTCTCTCGCCGCGACCAGACGTGTTTATTCAACCGACTGAGACAGAACACGCTGTTTGACGGCGAACAACGAGCGAACGAAGGGGGCGTGTCCCGACACACCGACCGAGGCGCACTTCCTCCCGCCCGCCGCAGCCCTGAAGAGCCGCCTGCGTCTCTGCGGTCTTTAAGCTCCGAGGTTTATCAGTTGGATCGGCCTCCAGCTGCTTCTCAGAAACAAAATGGCTCCACTGAAAATCATAACCACGCCCACAACGACTTCTGACGAGTCGAGGAGCTACGAGAACAAAGTGTTTCTGCAGGAGAGGCGGCGGGTGATAGGCATTCCTTCCAGGAATGCTAGGCCTTTAAACAGAGCCCTGAGGTTCAAAACAAACTGAGGTCTGAGAGTGTGTGTGTGTGAGTGTGAGTGTCTGTGAGTGTGTGTTCCCCCCTCCCCTCTCTGCAGTCCTGGACTTCCACCCCGAGGTTTCCGAAGCTCCGAGCTGAAAGCGGTGATTTCTCGTGTTTTAACTGCCTCCATAATTCCGGCTCGTCTGGCGGCCATGTTATTACCGCGAGCGGCATGTAGTTATTTGTGTCCTGCGGCCGGATCCGCTCGCCGTGTGGGAGGCACATCGGGACAAAGGAGTCCGGAGGCGTCTGCAGGAACTCTGCCTGCTGGGAGCAAAGACTCACAGCTAACCTCGTTTAGCTCGGAGCTTTCGGCTGATATTTGGGAAACATCTGGACTCAGAGACGCTTTTTAGCTGCAAAAAACCAAACATTTCTAGTTTTTATTTCCTGGATTTCGTCTAAAACTTTCTGTTAAACTACAGCGTGAGCCGAATTTACTGAGCTGGAGCTAAAAAGAGCCGAACACCTGCGGAAAGCTAAAAGTAGCAAGCAGCTAACTACAGCTCGTTGTAGGAAAAGGCTAGAAGTAGCAAAATGCTAACAGAAAGCTTAAAGTAGAAAAATGTGAGCTAAAAGCATCAAAATGTTAGCTGAAAGTTTTAAAGGTTTAAGTAGCCGACAGTTACATGCTGTATGCAGCAAAAAGGCAGCTAAAAGCTAATAGCAGCAAGCAGTTAACTACAGCCTATTGAAGCAAAATGCTAGCTAAAAGTAATAAAAGGCTATCCAAAGGCTATAACTAGCAAAGGGCTACCTAAAAGCTTAAAGTAGCTAAACGCTAGCTAAAAGCATCAAATTTTAGGTAAAAGATTTAAGTAGCCAACAGTTGCATGCAGTAAGTAGCAAAAGGCCAGCTAAAAGCTAATAGTTGCAAGCAGCTATCTATAGCTTGTTGTAGGAAAAGGCTAAAAGAAAGCTTAAAGTACGAAAATGTGAGCTAAAAGCATCAAATAGTTAGCTGAAAGATTTAAAGATTTAAGTAGCCGACAGTTGTATGCTGTAAGTAGCAAAAGGCCAGCTAAAAGCAGCAAGCAGCTAACTACAACTTATTGTAGCTAAAAGTTATAAAAAGCTATCCAAAAACTGTAACGAGTCAAGGGCTAGCTAAAACCTAAAAGTGGCTAAATGCTAACTAAACCTAAGAGTAGCTAAATGCTAACTAAAGCTTAAAGTAGAAAATGGTTAACAAGTTAAAATTCTTTTTCCTTTGGGATTCTGCTAACTTTATGCTAACATGCTCATCAGGAAAGCATCGATTTTAACAAATATTTTTTAACTCGAACAAAAAAACCTGATTTTTTAAAATTTGTTAAAATGTTTCTTAAAGAACAAAACAATAAACTCAGTTAAAGTTATTAAACAGGTTAGTTTCTGTCTATTGGTGTAAAACTACATAAAGATAAATAAAACGCACAAATAAAGAACTGCTTTGTTTCAGGCAGACAGAAACGCAAACTAAAAATGAAGTCTCGTAAAAACTGTCAGAAATGATTGAATAAATCTTCAACATTTTTTATGTTGGAGGTCTGAGGAGTTTGACTTCAGGACTGGAGACAAAGAGAGACGATGGAGGTCAATGGGAGTTTGGGTGTGCGACCTCTGACCTTTGACCTCGGGAGGAGGAAACTGTCGGTCCTTCAGCGACACAAACAGTCTGATGTCAGAACCGCAGCTGTTTAAAAAAACTGTGGAAAGTTTAGAAATAACTCAAAAGTCTAAACTTCAAGGATTTTATGGTTACTTGTGTAATAAAGCAGCAGCGGCAGCAGCTAGCTGTAGCTCCTCTGGAGCCTGAGGGACAGATTAACTGTTTCAGACTAAAAACTGGACTGGAACTGAACCAGCGGTCCGATCAGCGTTGACCTCAGACTGCAGCAGGTTAGACACTGACTGCTCGGCTCATAACGAGCCGATCTTCCGCCTCGACGCTCAGATCTTTGAGCCGTTTCGATTTGAAGCTTTGGTTTTGGATTTTCTCGGGTCACAGAGCCGACCTTCAACACTTCCTCGGATAAATTCAGTGGATCTGCAGCTGGCGGAGCCAAAAACAGCCGCGGCGGAAGCCTCGACCTCCTCGTATTTCTCTGAACGGTTCTAAAAATACCCGCGGCGCTCTCTCTTGGTGAATCGAGTCCCTGAATGCGGATCCATTGTTGGCGGCAGCTGAGTCATCAGGCTGGATTTGGAACATCCTGCCGCGTTTCCCCGATGCTCGGAGGTCGGCATCGCCGTCCCTTCTCGGCCCCCGGGACGCCGCAGAGTCGTAAACAGGCCGTGTTGTGTCTGCGGAGGTCGGCGTTCAGGATGCAGGAAAATGGATCCCAGATCTGATGTTTCCATATCTGACCACAGATTCTTCTCCAATGTTTCTCAAAGCGTCTGAACGCTCCACGCCACTCTTGGCTCCGCCTCTTCATCCGAACACGTCTCTGCACAGACGAAGCCGCAGCTCCGATAAAAGCTCATCGTTAACATCTGAGCTCTTCTTCTTCTTTGTCTTCTTTCATTTTTTGCCGTTTGGACGTCCCGTCGGCTCCGATTGGACAGCAGCTTCACAAACAAACACGCACGCTAACACTCGCGGCGGCCATCTTTGATTCTGTAAACTCAACGTGACGTCACGCCTTCTTTCAGGAACTGGAGGCTGTTCTCCTGTCCTGATGGCGTTCCGGTGTTCCGTTTTTTTCCGTCCTGATCTTGGCGTTTCTTCAGCTCTCCGCCCGTGGAGTTAATTATCAGCGCCGTCGCCGCCTTCGAGGTCCGCGGCGTCTTCGGCAGCTTAATTGGCACCGGCAGCGTTGGCCCGCCGTCGGGGCAGCGAATCCGACACTCCTGAGAGTCGGAATGAGGGTTCCCCGTCGAAGAGGTGTCAGGAATAAAGGATTCTGGTCATTTTTCTGCTCATACAACCGAATGTTCGGCTCATTCAGGAGGCGATTTAACTCCTCTGAAACCTTCAGCTGCTGCAGCCGATTCTGTTTTCTTCGGCTACTTTTTGCTTCTAGCTGCTACATTGTTAGCATTTAGCTATAATAGCTTCGAACTAACCTTTTGTTAATTATACATCTGCATTTAGGGACATTTAGGCTGAAACTGACGAGCAGCGAACAGATTTAGCAGCTGAAGTCTGTGGTTGTGTAACGCTGTAAATCCTCGCTCCAGCCTGCTGTGCGTTTCTTCACTCCGCACCCGATGACCTCACCTCTGCAGCTGAAACCCAACCCAGCTCAGGGGGGGGGGGCGAACCCCACATTTTCCGTCCTGCCTTCACACCGGGTGTCCACATGTCCCCCCCCGTCCCCCGCCGTCTCATATTTAGATAAATTTGATGCCCACTCGCCAAAAATGTTGCTGCCAGAAACAGAACCCGGGTCGGCTGCTCCTCGTTTACAACTGGAAGCTTTTAGAGTCCAGTTTCTGTTTCGAGGATGAAGACGAACGAAAAGGAGAGAGGAGGAAGAGTGTGACCCACACCCTTTCAGAATAAGAGCTAAAAGTATGACGAGCCTCAAAATAAAAGCTTCAATGAACTCTCATCCATCCGCCTGATGGGCACAGGTGTTATCAGACAGTTGCCTGAGTCCGCAGAGACACGGGATAATGTGTAGACTCAGACTTCGCCTCCATCAAGTCAGTCTGAACACAGGAAGTGAAACTGAGACGTCCTAACGGACCCGAGATGGTCTAAGAAAGGGACTCCACGTGTCCCTGTGGACCTCCTGGGACCAGGTCTTCAAGCGGCTCCTACAGCTGTGGGACTTGAGATGAAACGAGGACCGGAGGACCCGGCTCGGACCCAGGCCTGACCCGGGACCGTGTGTCTCATCCGTTTGATCCAACTTTAAACCCAAAGATTCCTTTTATTTTCTGCTCGGAGCAGCAGGACCAGGAGGACCAGGAGGACCAGGAGGACCTCAGACGTTCGGTCCTCAGGATCACATCAGGCAGCTCAGCACAGATTTATTTATTTGCAGAAATGTTGAAACAGCCGAAGCAGATCGAGGACAAGATGGCAGCGTGAGCTCTGTCTGCGACAGGAGACGTTTTGTTTCCGAGCTCCGAGTCTTCTTCTCCTCCGGCGGAGACAAGGCGCTCTGCGTAACAAAGAGGACACGCCGGCGGGCAGCGTTCCCTTTCTGCTCTGCCAACCTCGGCCCGGTTCTGACAGCGTCTCTGGCGGACTCCTCCGCTCAGAACCGAGCCGACATCTTTCAGCTCAGACGTTTATTTTCCCTCTCAGATTTTCTGTTTTTTTATTTGCAGCAGGTTCTGATGAAGAGAAGCATTCAGCTTCAGAACATCTTCCAATCAGCGGTCAGTTCATCTTTCCTGAGGTTCTGCTGAGGTTCTGCTGAGGTTCTGCTCCAACATTCACCAAGAACGATCGGACCCACGCTGGTTTAGAACGTTTCCAAACAAACGAAGCGTCTTTTTGGTCGATTCTTCTCATGAAGACGGAACTTCAGACACAAATTTTGGAAAATAAAAAGTTTATCGTCACAGAAACCTTCTCTGCTCTGCAGGTTTTTACTGAAACTCTCAAATTCTCAAAGTTAAGGCCCTGGCCCCTCTGTGGGTCGACAAGCGGGGGTCATGAGGTCTTCAATTATCAAAATAAATAAAAATCATAATTCCATATTTTGCCGTATTTGATAAAAACAGAACTGAGTAAAAGTTGCTTAAAGCTTGAACCGTTGCTCTAAATCCTCGGGGTTTCTCTGCTGAATCGACCCGTTTCAGGTCAGACCCGTCCACAACCCATCAGAACCGTCGACGTGACGCCGTCCTGTAGCAGAAAAAAACCCTCCCCAACAATGATGCTGCCACCTCCATGCTCGACTGTGGGGATTCCTCTTTCTCCAGAGACGGCAGGTCGAGTTGATGCTCCGCTTTGGTCTCATCTGACCACAGAACGTTCTCTGAAGAACCCGGCAGCAGAACTGGTCCGTCGCAGCAGGCTGAGCAGATTCCTCAGCTTCATCATCATCATCTTCACCCCACGAGGAACCGACGGCGTTTCTCCAACACCTGCTTCTCGTCTGTCCCAGCTTTGTGGGACGTCCTCTGACAGACCTTTGGTTTTATCCAAGATGGAGGAGATGGAAGGACAGAAACTGAGTTCAGGAGCGGGATTAATTGATTAATTGGTTAATTGATGAAATCTGAGCCACGTGGGAACAACCAGACCTCTGACTGCCTCGTCGAGGATCAAATGATTGTTTCCTTCCATCGTTCAGGAGAACTTCTCTGTTCCCCGCTCTCCTGCAGAACTGAGAAGCAGCTCGTCAGTCACGAGCGGCGGCGGCCGTTGCCTCACGCCGTCCGGATGCAGTAAACCCCTCCCACCCGCGGCTTGAATCAAACGTTAAACTCTAAGGTGGCATTTGCGCAGAGGAGCGCATGCCGCTGCTTTCACAACACGGAGAGGAAATGGCTGCAATTAAAGGTGATTGCTGTTGAGGATGACTCAGAGTCTTGCGTCGCAGGTGATCGAGTGAGAGCTGGAAGCTTTTGGCTCGGTCTCTAACAGACTGCAGTTGTTTTATAACGAGAACGGGCCTCGGGAAAAGATCCTCACCGCCTCGCCGCCTTTGTTTCCTCACATAACGGCATTTTTGGAAGGTTTTGGGTGGAAGCCATGTGCGCTTCACAGACGTGCCCAACAATGTGAGCAATGTGCCCCGGAGCGCCAACCTGCCTTCTGACGAGCCGAGGAGACTCGCCCGGCCTCAAGCCTCCCGGCGCTTTCAGACGCTTTTATACAGACGGTTGTAATGGGACAATTGAACAGCAGAGGTTTGATTACGCAGCTAAATCAGAGACCGGTCTGAGTGCCTCAAACTGCGCCGCCCAACCCACCAGTTATTTGATGCATTTGTGTGAATTACTGCCAGGACAAAACATGTCCGATTCTCTGTATTCTGAGCCGGATCCAGAGTTGGGGACATGCCTTCAAATCCTCTCCTCCACTGGAGACATTTCCTGGTCCAGCTGGTGGGTGAAACCATTTTAAAGTTCACGAGGGGTGTGTGTGAACTCTAAACTCCTGATTCAACCTTCGTGATGGTATCCAGAACGTCCACAGCGCCACAGGACTCAGTCTGGAGCTGAAGGTGGACCAGCAGGACCTGAGCTGAAAGAAAAAGGTCCTGATTTACTGACCCACCTCGGCTCCAAACCTCACTCCTGTTTAGGAAAAATGGATCAAGACCCACAGAACCAGATCCTGGGTAGAAACGACTGAAACGAGGCTGGTGGGCTCATCCTGAGCGATGGGGTGCTACGAAAGAAGTCGGCTGAGGTGGTTCAGGACCCGGGGCTGACCCAGAACTCGTTGGAGGGATTCTGGATCCTCTCTGGCCCGGGAACACCTCGGGATCCCCGAGGAGGAGCTGATTTACCTTCTGGACCGAAACCAAACGAATGGACGGTCGTCGTCCAACCTGAACCCCTCACTGCCTCCGATGTGTCCCACAGATTGTGTTGTAAAGAGCTTCGAGGGGCCTGATTGGCTGGAAAGGTGCTATAAGTACAGACCGTTTATCATTCTACTCTTTGTTTCCTAAACTGATGACGAACCAATCACAGATTTACTTTAATCCTAACAACTCAACAAGTGACACCAGGAAGATGAGACGAAGTTTACTATTAGTCAATATCTGTGAAACCAACTAATTTAAAACCATATTTGTCTTCGCTAAGGTCATCTGCGGCGGCCATCTTGAATTGGGTCGACTCAGTTGTAGGCGTAGGTCTGATGGTTCCTTTAAGGGTGGACTCACACCAGGAAAGTCCTCTGGTCTGCTTGTTTAGACCAAAGTGGATTTTTTGTGTTTGCGTTCACATTGTCCTTTTTTAGAATTGGACTATAACCGTAAACAAAGTCCGTTTGGCTCCTATTGGTCAGAAATCACGGGGGCGGGACAGAAAGATGGAGGCGCAGAGTCTCATGGTTGGTCCAGGTCTGTCCGCGGCTCGTCGTTTGTAGCGTCCGTGGACTCTAACCTTCACCACGACGCTCAGCGACGGTGGCCCGAGAAGTCCAAAAAGGCGCATGTGTCCTGTAGTTGGTCTGCATCGAGGCCGTCTTCAAACCGGAACCGTACCTGAGCTGGTTTGGAAGCTGGTCTCGGTCCGGTTGTTTTGTCTCGAACCACCACCTGCACCAATGGTCCGGACCAGCGGGGGAAACGAACTCTGGTCCGCTTGTTTAGACCAAAGTGGACTTTATTTTTATTGTTTGGAGCAGTTTGTGTCCTTTTTTGGAAGCAGACTATAACCGTAAACAAAGTCCGTTTGGCTCCTATTGGTCAGAAATCACGGGGGGCGGGACAGAAAGATGGAGGCGCAGAGTCTCATGGTTGGTCCAGGTTTGCATTGAGGCCGGTCCGTCTTCAAACCGGAACCGTACCAGAGCTGGTTTGGACGGTGGTCTCGGTCCAGTTGTTTGGTCCGAACAACAACAAGTCCATTTTGCTCCCATTGGTCAGAAATTACGGGGGGAGGGACAGAGCGCCGACCCGGACAGAAAGAAAGAAAGGTTCGATTGTTTGGTCTGAACCACCGCCTGCACCAACGGTCCGGACCAGCGGGGGAAACGGACTCTGGTCCGTTTGGAGCGTCGTGAACCCGCCCTCAGAGTTCAAACGGAGTCCGTTGAGTTCACGCACACTCGGAGGCAACAACCTGATCACCTGCATTTTAAGGCCCGTGGCAATTACAAGGAAAAGTGCTGAAAGTGGAGCGCTTTTTATTTGCATAACCGAGTGATTGATGCGTCACACACACACACGCACACACACGCGCTGACGAACAATGCAACAACTGCTTCCCACACCAGACTTAAAGAGACGCACACCTCTGAATACCAACGCGTTCGCAGCAGCAGCTGGGCTGTTTAAACAGCTGCTCCAGGTGGAACCCGGACCGTGCAGCTGGATGGGGGTCCTCGCTCCACCCCGCTGCGTTCTGTAAGCACTTTCCAAACGCCTCACCCCTTCATCACTCAGACCATCATCATCCTGTCTGCCGGCTGACAGAAACGAGCCGCCGTCCTCACATCTGTGTCGCTTTATCAGCTGATTACAGCCTCTTCTCTGAAGAATCCTCCTTCCATCCTGCATAAAACGGATTTAACACACAGCAGCAGAAACTCAACATCTGTCTGAGTCTCTATAAGGAATTTCTGCTGACTTGTTAGCTTCTCTTGGTCTATTTGCAAAAATCTTTGACGCCAACCGACAACTCTTACAGGAAAAAAAAGCCCAACGTAAACCAATTTGCTTTAACTGTGGAAATCCTGAACTCAAACAGGCGCTAATCTTTAAAATTCAGATCTCATCCTAGTTGTCTGAAGCGATTAAGGCCAGTTTTTAAGCCAGGCTAGGCTGAAGCAGAATCTGCAGTTTTGAAAATGGAGGCTGCAGGAAGAAAGAGGAGAAACAAGAAGTGTTTCGCCCCGAGAGGCAGATTTAACAAACGCTGCCCTTGGAAAAGTTTTCACTCGTCCTGAGCTGATCCTTTCACAGCGTTTCTCCTCTTAGTTCTGTTTCTAATGCTGGCTTTTAGTCATGGTTTCAAAGAGCTGCTGAGGCAACGACTGAAGAAGATTTCAGCCATAAGCTAACATTAGTGCTGTTAGCTACATGCTAACAATTTTCCTTTTTGTGAATTAGCCGTCTACAGATGGGACCATGTGGCTAAAAAGTGTTTATTTGAATGAACTGTAAACATTTTTCAGTGTTGTTAGCTACACGCTAACTGTAAATATTTTGCTGTTGTTAGCCACATGCTAATCAACTGTAAACACATTTTGATGTGAACTACATGGTTCTGATTGTTAACATGTTGCTGTTAGCTACATCATAACTATAAACATTTATCAGCTGTTAGCCATTGTTGTGTTAATAACGAAACACATTTTGCTGTTAGCCACACACTAACTATAAACACGTTGCTGTTGTTAGCTACAAGCTAACCAACTGTAAACACATTTTGCTGTTAGCCACACGCTAACTGTAAACATGTTGTTCTTGTTAGCCACACGCTAACTGTAAACATGTTGCTGTTGTTAGCCACTTGCTAACTGACTGTAAACATGTTGCTCTTGTTAGCCACACGCTAACTGTAAACATGTTGCTGTTGTTAGCCACTTGCTAACTGACTGTAAACATGTTGCTCTTGTTAGCCACACGCTAACTGTAAACATTTTGCTCTTGTTAGCCACTCGCTAACTGACTATAAACATGTTGCTGTTGTTAGCCAGATGCTAACTAACCATAAACACGTTGCTGTTGTTAGCTACATGCTAATCAACTGTAAACATTTTGCTGTTAGCCACACGGTAACTGTAAACATATTGCTCTTGTTAGCCACACGCTAACTGTAAACATATTGCTCTTGTTAGCCACATGCTAACTGTAAACATATTGCTCTTGTTAGCCACACGCTAACTGTAAACATATTGCTCTTGTTAGCCACACGCTAACTGACTGTAAACATATTGCTCTTGTTAGCCACACGCTAACTGACTGTAAACATATTGCTCTTGTTAGCCACACGCTAACTGTAAACATATTGCTCTTGTTAGCCACACGCTAACTGACTGTGAACATGTTGCTGCTGTTAGCCACATGCTAACAAACTGTAAACACACTTTGCTGTTAACTACATGCTAACTGTTAAAACATGTTGCTGTTAGCTTCATCACAGCTGTAAACATTTATCAGCTGTTAGCATTGTTGTGTCATTTAGCTGTTAGCTACATGTTTAACATGCTGACGGATGCTGAGTGGAACCGTTTAAAAAGGATAAAGAATTTTCAGTGTTTGTTACAACGTGAAACTGTGCAGAGAGAACTCAACGCGTTTGTGCGTCTGCTCGTGGTCGTCATGCTGCTCAGCATCCTTTTCATTCAGCTCGGGATCTTTGGCTTCCAGCTTCTTCTCTGCCCTCTTTCTGCCTGTGCAGCTGGAGTCCTCACAGCTAATCCTCCCCCTTCTCTCCCCCGAGTGCTCCAACGCCATCCAACTATTTAACCACAGCCCTGAAACAAACCAACATCTGTTTGGCTGCCGGCCCAGACCCGGCCTTCGCCTTCCCGCTGTGAACGCACCAGCCGCCGCCAGCTTAACCCCTCGGTGCCCGGCGCGAACTCCTAAAAGACGCCAGCCCCGCAAAACCGCCGCAGCCAGCTGGTGCGGAAGGCGTGTTCGTTTGCAGACGCGAGCAGGAGCTGCAGTCGAGCTTTCCTAAAGTTTAAAACGTGTCTGTTTATGAGTGGGGACTGTTTTTACTGACGGTTCTCACAGCGGAGGATCACCTTCGGACCCTTCAGAGGCCACGTTTAGGGTCATTCACTGAACCTTCGGGTGGAACAGACACCTGCCTGCGCTGGTTTTCAATATTCAAACACAAAAAGCAGAAATAAACTCTGAAATTACGCAGAAACTATGATGTCAGAGACCTTCAGAGAAACCAGGAGCTCACAGATGTCCGGTCTGAGGAGCTCCTCACCGAGCTGCGACCCTCGGAGACGAGCTGGTGTCTTAAAGGTGTGACAAGAGCTAAAGTTTCTATTTCCGTCTCAGTGAGGTCTGCTCCATCTACGCTCCGACCCAAAGGAAGGAGATCCGGGCTCGGCCTCAGACCGGAGCTGAGGAGCTCAGAGCAGAGCCGCTGCTCCTCCTCGTCGAAAGGAGGCGGCTGAGGTGGTTCGTCTGATCAGGCATGTCCCAGAGAACTCGGAGGAGGAGGAGGAGACGACGATTGATGGGTCAGAAACTAAATTAAGGGTTCAGGTCTCAGAAGGAAGCTGAGACCTCCTGAGGACGTTCGGAGACATTTTGGACACGCCACCGCAGACTGCAGCTCGTCACCAGCTGTCAGTAAATAAAATATAATAATTACGATGAAAACTTTCAGGTTTTTTGCTGTTTGAGGAACTGATTTATATTTACATTATTTATCATTATTATCGCCGCTGCTGCTTAAGTAATATTTTTAAAAGCATTATGATTTTACACAAAATTGGTTTTATTGCGTTTCCTGGAATATTTTACCGGCCTGCTTAAACCAGGAGGGTGCTAATAGGTCTGACTGAAATGATTTCCACTTTTATTCCACTTCAGTGGTTTATTATTTCTGGTGAAAAACAAACAACCAGAATCACTTAAATCACCTCCTGACGAGAAGATTTAACCAGCAGAGATCCTTAAAGATCGAGTCTTTCTGGGCCGAGAGTTTCAGGCAGTCAGGTTAAATCTGAGGACGAGGCGAGGTGAGGACGAGGAGAGGACAAAGCGAGGACAAGGTTAGGACAAGGTGAGGACGAAGCGAGGACGAGGACAAGGCGAGGACGAAGACAAGGCGAGGACATGGCGAGGACGAAGACAAGGCGAAGGACGAGGCCAGGACGAGGACGAGGTGAGCACAAAGACAAGGTGAGGACGAAGCAAGGACGAGGAAAAGGCGAGGATGAAGCAAAGACGAGGCGAGGACAAAGCGAGGACTAGGAGAGGACATAGCGAAGACGAGGCAAGGAAGGAGCGAAGACTAGGCGAGGACCACGTGAGGACGAAGCGAAGATGAGGCGAGGAGAAGGCGAAGGACGAGGACAAATCGAGGACGAGGAAGAACCGAAGACGAGGCGATGAGGAGTCTGACAAACAGGCAGCCGACTGAGCAGCGAGCCAAAGACACGGCGTCTCGTTTGTCTCTTCAAAGACTCCGCAGCCGCCGGCTACAGGTCTGCACACGGCTACTGTTTCCACACGCGCTGACAGACGGAGGCACAGAGACACACACACAGACACACACACACACAGAGACACACACACACACAGAGACACACACACACACACACACACAGAGACACACACACACACACACACACACGGAGACACACACACAGACACACACACACAGAGACACACACGGAGACACACACACACACACAC
>NC_051437.1:28726671-28728926 GCF_001649575.2 Kryptolebias marmoratus
AGACACACACACACAGACACACACACAGAGACACACACACAGACACACACACACAGAGACACACACGGAGACACACACACACACACACGGAGACACACACACACTCGCAGCGGTTGGACCAGTTTGTCAAACAGACGTGGACTTACGGAGGCGTTCACCTGAAGCCTGACTTCAAACTGGGGTCAGCTGAGGGACGAGGAGGGGCCCGGGTCCTGCAGCGCCCGCAGCGCCTGCAGGGCCTGTGTGACAGGCGCTGGATCTGATTGGTTTACACGAAATTCTGACAAGTCGTATCAAGTCCGTTTTAAGCTGTTAGCTCGTTAACCAAATCAGAATCAAACAGGTGATTCAAGAATCCACCTGCTGCAGGTAAGATACTGTTTACACCTTTCCACAGAGCCTCACTTCAAAAAATCTGAACTATCCCTTTAAGGACCAGGTGCAGCTGTTTAACGGGCCGCTTTTGGCCCGAGGGCCACATTTTACATCTCGACACCTGAAAGAAAAACTGATTTATGTTTTGGAGAACGAGCAGCTTCACGTTTTACCAGACAGGCTCGGGTAGTTACATGATCGCCCGCCGCCGAAGGCAGAAAGGGTGATCATGTTTTTCTCCCTCACCTGCCCGATCAGAAAGGAAGCTGTCACACAGAGAACGCCACTTCCTGTCCCCACAGGTGAAGCGTGAGACAAAGTTCACACCTGGAACATCAAACACTCCGAACCTCCAATGAAATATTTAGAGAAATAATAAATATTTAAAGCGAGGATCAAAGTTTCATTTTCTGCAGCAGAAGCTGGAAGATAAAGCCTCCCTCAGCAGAAGCTGCAGCCATCATGAGCCGGAATGTAGAAAATATATGAAATATATAAAATATAAAAAAAAAAATTTAAAACGTTTAAAAGACAAACCGTCGGAAACAAAAAGGATCTTCAGGAATCTGAGCGTTCGAGGACAGAAAGATGTTCTGTTAACAGCAGCCGCTCAGACTTAATGGATACGTGCACGTGTCTGTGTGCGCGTGCACGTGTCTGTGTGTGTGTGCACGTGCACGTGCGCTGTGAGGAATGTTAACAGAGTCCAGATGTGAGGAGATGCAGGCGGCTCGGTGGAATCTGACACCGACTCATTGTTTCCTTTCAGGTTCTGAGTTCTGAGAACCGGGTCAGAACTCTGAACAGAACCTGGGGGCGGAGCCACGGCCTACAGGTGCGCACAGGTGGACGGGAAATCTGTCTACCTGCAAAGGAGGTGAGAAAACTATGGTAAAATCTGTCCTGATGCTCATGGTTCTAGACGGACGCTATTTTAATTTATAAGCGGTGAGAAACTTGTAAATAACTCATGAACGAATAAAGTTAGGTTAAAACCAAGCACACCGTTGTTTTTCTTGTGAAATTCCCAACAAGTTTGATGTGTCACATGACCCTCTTCCCATTGGAAAAACAAAAGTTGGATCCAAAATGGCCGCCATGGTCACCACCCATCTTGAAAAGTTTACCCCCTCCCATATACTAATGTGCCACAAACAGGAAGTTGATATCACCAACCTTTCCCGTTTTATTGAGGTGTATCCATAGAAATGGCCGACCCTGTAGTCGGGCTGAATCAGCGCCATCATTCAGACTCAAACCTCACCTTCAGGAGACCGGAAACATTTGGGAAAAATCCCCGCAGTAAAACGCGGAGGAATGTGACGTCCAGCTGCCGGGGCGCAGAGCCAACGACTGACGGAGGATAATCTCCGAGAGTCTGCTGGATTTCACCGAAGACACGAGCAGAAACATTTTTACGAGTCATCAGATTTATGCTCTACAGCCTAAAGACCCACATCTGGAGCTGCTCGCACCGTCGCCACCTTCCGTCGGAGTCAGACCCGGCATCCTCCGACCCAGAGTCCTCCGACCCGGCGTCCTCCGACCCAGAGTCCTCGGATCCGAGTCCTCAGACCCGGCGTCCTCCGACTCTGCGTCCTCGGACCAGGCATCCTCGGACCCGGCGTCCTCCGACCCGGCGTCCTCTGACCCAGAGTCCTCCGCCCCAGAGTCCTCCGACCCAGAGTCCTCCGACCCGGCATCCTCGGACCAGGCGTCCTCGGACCAGGCGTCCTCCGACCCGGCGTCCTCGGACCAGGCGTCCTCCGACCCGGCGTCCTCCGACCCAGAGTCCTCCGACCTGGCGTCCTCCGACCCAGAGTCCTCCGACCCAGAGTCCTCGGACCCAGAGTCCTCGGACCCAGAGTCCTCCGACCCGG
>NC_051437.1:28729026-28730209 GCF_001649575.2 Kryptolebias marmoratus
CGGCGTCCTCGGACCCGGCGTCCTCGGACCAGACTCTTGGACCAGGTGTCCTCCGACTCGGCGTCCTCGGACCCAGAGTCTTCGGACCAGACGTCCTCGGACCAGGTGTCCTCCTACCCGGCGTCCTCGGACTCAGAGTCCTCAGCCACGACGAGCAGCGAGCGAATCGAGAAGCGTTTGTGTGTCTGAGGATCGCTGATCCTCGGTTTCTTCCACGCTGCTGTTTTTAAATGAGGTTAATCTGCTGCTGGTGGGATTTTACGGGGACATTAATCTGTCAGTGTTGTCCCACACATGACGTCCAGAAAGGCTCCGGCTGATGAAAGGACGATGAAATCCTTCATGTGTGAAACAAAGACCAGCGGAGACGATCGAAACAATGATCGGACGGTTGGACATGTCCACCAGAAGAGTCCCGGAGGAGCCGGGGGTTTGGTTCCTCACGGAGGAGTGGAAACGGGGCGACGCCGTCCTTCGCTCAGAAGAAAAAACCTACGAATCCGAAGATTCCCAGTCTCCTCCGGAGGGGCGGCAAACTGCTTCCACATGTGCTTTTTCCATATCCCGCCGCTGCTCTGGAATTTCGTTTATGTACATTGTCAAACTTCTCACACTGTGAGAATAAAAGCATAAAAGCAATTAGGGGCCGCGGAGGGGGGACGGTTGGATGTGTGGTGCCCGGGACTGGTGGAGTTTAGGGTTGTGGTCGTGTGTGTGTGTGTGTGTGTGTGTGTGTGTGTGTGTGGGGATCCCCGGGACGGAGTTTGGACTTGGGTTTCCATTCACACGGGAAGCAGGAAGACGGTGGGGCTGCATCCTGCTCCGAGAGGATTCTCTAAACCGAGTCCGTCAGACACCCCCTGACCCCCAAACATTGTGTGTGTGTGTGTGTGTGAACCCAGAAAACAGCAGGCTTACTGCAGGGAACCGACTGGCGTCCAAAAATCACATTACTTTTTAAAAAAACGATGTTTCGCAGAATTAACTCGGGGTCAAAGTTCATCGTCCGACAGCTCCGACTGGATCCAGTCCCAAAAACGAACCAACTCGTGTTCTTTTATCCGTTTCTCCTGAGCTGTTCAAACCCTCCAGGATTTCTCGAGGCATTTTCCTAAAAGTTGTGATTTTTTTTTACTAAAATCAATAAAAACCATAACTTTTAATATCTAAACCAAAAATCCTT
>NC_051437.1:28730544-28736781 GCF_001649575.2 Kryptolebias marmoratus
TGAAGCATTAGCGCACATTTTGGCTTCGGTCGCTGCTCCTGCACGCTCCCGGCGTTCTGATGTTAACAGGAAGTGACGTCACGTGTCTTCTTCCTGAGTTATTTGGGCTTATTTTGTATTCCACGCTACACAAACCCTCAAAGAAGAGACCAGACCGCAGAAACGGTGGAGAATCACTTTAGAAACAATAAATATTGAGTTAAAGTTGCAGGAAAGTTGCGATTTTGCGGAGTTTGCTCGATTTTGAGTTAATAGTTGCGATCGCAACATCGTGAAATCCTGGAGGGTCTGTTAAATGGAGAGTTTAAACGTTGGTAGGCGTCGGATTCTGCTGCTCTCAGACAAACCGGATCAGATTAAAGGACTAATCCCAACAAAGACGCCTTCATGCCACCAAACGACCAGGTTTGAAACCAAAGCTGGCTGGACTGCTAACGAGAAACAGTCCCACGGGTGAAAGCTTCTTATTTATCTCACCTGAAGGCCCTGGAGACACGGAGCCGTAATAATGCAGCCGAGACAAAATAATTAATTATACACCTTAAACGAGACTTTGAAGTGGAGCCGGTTTCACTCGACGTCGAAACTGTGGCTCGTTTTAAACACCTTGGGTCATTCGTAGACAGTTGGCTCAGAGACGATGTCCTCTAAGAAGACTTGATGATCTTTGGGTTTGCCAACAAACTGTAGGGTTTGTGTTTAAGGAAACTTAACTTTTCCCCTCCCTGCCTGCTTCGATCATCTGAGCTGAGACTGAAAAACCAACGTTTAAGAGTCGATTCAGCAGCAGTTTGAACCTCTGAGCTCAGGAAGGCGTTAAAGAGTCCATCATCTAAAAGAACCAACGTTCACCCATGGCATGCAAAGAGTTTTATTCTAGGCACTAATTGTTGATTTTTATGCGTTTTTATTTTATGGTTGGAGAGCTGAAGGAAAACTTCCACCTCGGTGGACAATAAAGTTTTATCTCATCTAATAAAAACCATTAAACTGATCCAAACTAAAACCATTTCATTAATCGTCTCCTGCGTCCCAAAAGGCTGAAAGCAGCGAAGTTTTCCTGAATCTTTGAGTGATTTGTGAACATCATGGCGTGTTTTTGTATTCTTGGCCATGCACATTATTTTATCCTCCTCAGCCTGCTTCCGATCCGTTGGAAAATTATTTATACGGATTTATCTTCCTGGATGTTCGGGGCTGGAGCCTTCGGCTGTTTTACATCAAAAACTCAACTCTAGTGACACGAACCAGACGTAGGAGTGGTACCGGAAACCAGAACAAGGAGATTTACAGCGCAGCAACCAGGAGCAAGGTGAGTCTCGGGTACTTGGTTGTACTTTGACCGGTTGAAAAGTCTTTTCCCTTACAGGTCCGAGCGATGGCGTGGCATCCAGAGACCATCCAGGAGGGGAGCAACGGAGATCCAGCACAAGGTAAGTTAGGCTGTGGTTCCTGACAGACAGAGGAGTCAGCAGACCTGAACAAAAACAAGGGTTAGCTTAGCTGTTAGCTGAGAACCTGACCCAGAAGGTGCGGTGCTCCGGCGAAGATCAGGAACCAGCCGGAGCCTTAAATACCAGGTGCTGCTCGTCGGGGAGAGTTCAGGCCCACGCCAGCAGGGCGGCGACAAAAACTCCAGATCCTCACATCTAGATCTGACAGAGATCCTCTCGCCTCGGATCAGGAAGGACCGACAGGAAGTTCAGGGCGGAGGAGGACGAGTCTCAGGGACGGGAGGCTGTTAAAGAGGTCCAGATGCAGGGCGCGTGCACGTTCGGCAGGCGCGTGCACGTCCAGCGTGCACGCTCAGGCCGGATGCCTGAAGAAAAGCAGCTTCTTTCTCTGCTTTTTCCAAAGAGGGCTGATGACGAACGAAGAGGGAGAAAAAACCTTCCCTGGGCTATAATTAGCAACCCTCAATTTGACTCATCAGAGTCCCTGTGTGTGTGTGTGTGCGTGTGTGTGTGTGTGTGTGTGTGTGTGTGTGTGTGTGTGTGTGTGTGTGTTTAACCCTGACGGAGCTTTTCACGTCTCCAGGAACCTTCGGAGGAAGTCGACCTCTGCGTAACACGAGCCGCGTCTGAAAACTGAATTATTATTATTTCAGCTAAACAAAGCAGGAAAGCAGCTAAATGCTAGCTGAAAGCTACATGCAGCTAAAGACTAAAAGGCTAAAAGAAGCATAAGAAAAACGTCTCCGTGTTTCTGTGAGGACAATGTTTGTTTTTAAAAAAGTAAATTTGATAAAACGATAAAAACCAGGAGTCTCAGCAGCCGAACAATTTTTTAAAAAACAAAAAAAAACGGCTCAAAGTTTTGGAGAAAAGGATCGAAATGAAGACGAAGCTAAAGCTGACTCAGCGTTTTCACAACTCATATCGAGCAAAAATTAATGTGGTTTTTATTTTTGACTATTTTAAAATTCGTCCAATCAGAGAAGTCTCCCGTTTCCCACCTCTTCCTGTATTTTAACGCCGTTTTGTTTTTCAGTGGTCGTCGTGTTTTAGTGATTTCATGATGTGGGCCGCCGTGTAAAACTGATGCTTAATAAAACGATAAAAACCTTTAAAGTTTCGATGATTTGTTGTTATAATAAAGAGTTTTTGGTCCAGTTTGTTCCCTGGAGTCACGCAGAAACTAACCTGTCCTCGGGGACATCCTTGTCCCTGTCCTCATGAGGACACAAGGATGTTCTCACTCTGTGTGGACGGGGTTTTGGAGATCTTGTAAAAGAGGAGTGGGCCAAAACGCCAACCCTGGAGACCGTCGGGTCCTCCGTAAGTCTCGGTTTCTGAACCAGACGTTGTCCCTGTGCCCCATTCCGCTGTAGAACATCTGCTGCAGCCGTTCTTCTGTGCAGGTCGGCCCACGAAAAACAATCTGTCGTCATGAAGGTGGTGGGGGGTCTGCGGGGGTCTGGCAGCTCGGTGTGGGCCGGGCTCATTGTTGTGGCAACATCACAGCGACTGGGCCGCCGCGAGGTGAGCTCATGCCTGTGATGTAACGTCAGGAGGACGGGGAACCAGGGAACCAGGGAACAGGTCCTGATGGTTCCCAGACCGCAGCTGAGCGGCGCTCCGACCGATCCGCTGTTCCAGATCACATCAGGGGAACGGAGAACGGGCCAGCTGTGGAGCACTGGAACCAGAAACATGAGACTTTCTCCCCTCTGGCTCCCCCCGGTGGATCCACCACCAGGCCCCATCTGCAGCTTTTCAAAATAAAGCTCGTCTGAACGCAACAACACGACCAAAACCTTCACCCTTCAGGTCGGAAGATAAAAAAACAAAATGGATAAATTTTTTTTAATCAAGCTGAAAAAGATTTGGATCAGGAGTCCGTACAGCAACTCCAGAAAACAACGATCTGAAAACCCCAGAACTTCATATTTTAGAACACGGAGAACCCATCCAAGGTTGAAACCAAAGAATGGCTCCATTTTTTACAAAAAATAAAACGTCGTTTTGAACTTTTCCTCAAAGATACCTGGCCTTCTGTCGATTACATGATCGCCCTCCGTCTGCCCAGAACAGAAGTGAATTCTGGGAGATGGAGTCCTGAAGGGAACCTCTGATTTTACGTTTCCTAAACTTAGCCAGATGTTTGTCTTTTACATCGTTTTTGTTTTTCCTGCTGACTTCAAACGAGAAATGTTTTATAAATGTAACGTATTACAACAACGTCAGGGCGGAAAGACATCAGCAATGACATCAGACCATCATTCTGGGAAGGGTCAAAGGTCATCTGGAGTCCATTGTTCTACAGAGAGGAAGATTATTCACATTTAAGACAGCTGCTGATCTTCACCCTGAAGGTCAGACCGTGCAATGAGCTCCATCTCAGCCTCTACAGGCCTCAGTCAGCAGGTTAAAGGTCAAAGGTTAAAGCCTCTTCTGTCTAAAAACAACAAGCACAAGACTTCTGGAGCAGAACCAGAACCAGAGGACAGATGTTTACCCAGAATGCACTGCAGCTGTCAGCATGGCGGTGGAGGGGTGATGGTTTGGGCTGATTCTGGAGTCAGATGTGACAAACAGGACAATGATTCCAAACACAGCAGCTGATCTACAACAGAACGGCTCAGAAAGAGAAGAATCGAGGTTCTGCGACGGTCCAGAACCGGGTAAAGACCGACTTCCTCTCTCCTGTGGTTGTTTAATAAAGTTCTGTTAAAAAGAGAAGATGTGCTCAACGGTTCCTAAAGGTTCCTGCTCTGTTTTTACTGCATGTTCAGGCGGTTTGCTGCAGAACATGTGAACCGGCGCTGGCCCCCCCGCCTGCTAATTTACCGCTCCTCAAAACCCAGACAGCAGGAAAATTACTGAGATGCTTCGCAAAAAATAAACGCGTTTCGTAACCAACTAATGCTAAAGTTAGGATTCCTGCTCGTGTTGTGTTTCCATTCCGGCTATTTACAGTCCCCCCCCCGGTTCTGCTCGCTGGTTCCTTCGTCCCTCATCACAGCTCTGGTTTAGCCCGTTTCCAGAAACAGAAAAGCCCAAAGACGAGTCTGTGATCCGTTTGTCTGAGAGGAACCCGGAGGTTTTCCACGGGCGTGTCCTCTCGGGGACTCGGCTGTAATTGCTTGTTTAAGGATAATAACAAGGAAAGGATCTCTGAGGAGCCCCGCGCTAACGTGCCCCCCCCCCCTTCCCCCGCCGCCTGGAGGCGAGCGCCACGACCGCAGCGGCGGCCGAGAGGACGAGGACCGGAGGACATGAGGACACGAGACAGACTGGGTGGGTTTGTCCTGAGGAACAGAGGAGACCCTCAGACTCTGACTCCGTTCAGAAAATCTGGCCTCCTCCGTCTGAAAACGTGCACGGGAGCAACGAGCGTGCACGTGTGAGGCAGCAGGCCCGTCAGACAGAGGGGGGTAATTAAATCATGGCTGCCAACCTGGAGGATTTCTGCACGGCCTACTAGCAAAACAGCAGCTAAATGCTAAAGCTAGCAGAATGGTAGCTAAAGACCAACAGTAACATCAAACAGTTTGATGAATTTTAAAAAACTGAACTGAAGACATCTCCGTGTGTCTTCATGGTAAATTTTAGTTGAAGTAAAATATTCTGAAAGTGAAAAAGTGACAACTTCCTGTTCAAAGTTCACATTAATAGTCTGGTTCGATTCGATGGCGTCTTTCAAATTAAAATCCTGTTTTAAGGATAAGAAAAACACCTCGTTATCAGCATTAAACGCTGTTAATCAGAGATTCTCCGGTCTAACACCTCAGAGAAGCTGTTTTAATCCGGTCTGACAGCGAAAACAGACTCCCAACGTAAGAGACGTGCAAACAAAATGGAGGCAAGACGTCCGAGGTCGGAGACATGTCACAAACACAGCAACGCGCCGCGCCGGTATGTCACAATATCTCGGCGGAGCACATGCTTGTTGTGACGAGAACAGCTGACATCAGGCAGCAGTTGTGAGACGATGGAAGCCCCGGGAGCCAACATGTTTGTCTGCAGCAGGCGTGAATCACACGGCGAGCGCACAAACGACAGATTGCTCGGCATACGCCGCCTTACACAACGCTGCGACCACCCCCCCTCCGCTCACATGGGACCAGCAGAGATCAGAAACACTTTAACAGGATCTTTAGCAGAGCTGGGAAAGAACAAGCAGCAAATCGGATCAAATGTTTGTTTTGAAGCTTCGGAGAGGAAAAAGAAGCAGCCAGAGTTAGAGACAATTCTGCAAAATAATTAGAAAAGGAGCTTTAAGGTTTCCTTATTGTATCAAATTCATTTATAGGTCGGTTTTATGGATGGATGGATGGATGGATGGATGGTTCATGTTTTCAGGATCAGAGGAATGAACCTTTGAATCGTTCCTCCTTCCTTCATCTCATCGATTTAAACGTTTCAGCTCCACCTGTTTTACCAACAGAACCAAACAGAAACAAAATGGATCCTCCAACAGGATCAGATCTGAGAGAGCGATCTCGCCTGCACCCATCGGTTCCACAAACCACCGCCGTGTTCATCAGAGAGCCTTACCTCGTGACAGTAGGCGGTCCGAACGCCGGCGGCCATGTTGAAAGCATGAACCCGATGGATGGATTTGGTGTCCTCGGGAAAGTTCTGGAAAAGAAAACAGAAATGAGTAAAATCAGGTGGTGACTAAACCCGGTCCTGTTGGAGCTCTAAACCCGGTCCTGTTGGAGCTCTAAACCCGGTCCTGTTGGAGCTCTAAACCCGGTCCTGTTAGGAGCTCTAAACCCGGTCCTGTTGGAGC
>NC_051437.1:28739280-28749009 GCF_001649575.2 Kryptolebias marmoratus
TGGAGCTCTAAACCCGGTCCTGTTGGAGCTCTAAACCTGGTCCTGTTTGAGCTCTAAACCCGGTCCTGTTGGAGCTCTGAACCCGGTCCTGTTGGAGCTCTAAACCCGGTCCTGTTGGAGCTCTAAACCAGGTCCTGTTAGAGCTCGTAGTTTCGGCGCAGTAACCGTTTCTACTCTGATGTTTGTCTGTTGAAGCTCCGCCTCCTCCTCTGCTGCCCAGAAAAGGAGGGAATCACCGTGGCAACCAGTGACTCAGCAGATTCTGAGTTCTCTGATTTACAGTCTATAACTAACAGTTAATTATCGCCCGCCACTGAAGGTCAGGCGGCCATGTTTTTTGCCCGTGTTGCTGTGTCTGTTAGCAGAATATCTCCTGAACCACAGGACGAATTTAATCGAAACATCTCACGAACATCTACGGCTCAAAGCGACCTTAGCGAATACGGAAACGGCCGTAACTCAGTCGGTTTTAAAGACGTCGAGCTCAAATTTGGTGTGGTAGTAGCTGAGAGTCGTCCTCAACACAGAGCAACATGTGGCTGGGACGGCCATTTTGAATTTAAAGTGTTGTGAAAGGCAGCGGGAGATGTGCAGTCATTTATAAACACAAACTTTCACCTTTCCTTTTTTTTGAACCGTGGTTCGTTTGTGATTCTGCTTCAGAAGGATCACCCTTCAGCGTGGAACCGATCGCAGTGAACAGGAGAAGAAGAAGAGGCGGCGGTGGCGGCGGCGGCGGCGGCGGCCCGGTGAAGTCGTGCTGCAGGACGCAGGCCGGCCTGATTCAGCCAGACACGCCTGGCACGCCTGCTGCGCCGCTCGCCCGGCGCCCTGCGTGACGGGATGTGCTGTCATGATGCAGTCTGGATCCTCGTTCTGTTCGGCCCGGAGGCGCCGGGAGTCTCGCTGCCGTCCAGATTGAGGTGACTCACCACCCAGCAGGTGGCCTCCTTCCTGACCGCTCTGTCAGCGGTAAACAGCGTTCACCGCGACGTCACGAAGAAAACACGAGGAAGCAACAACGAGCTGCTGAGCTCGTTAAGCTGCAGAAACAGCCGAAGAAACTAAAACGGGTTAATTAACCGGTCAGGCAGAAGCTTTTATGAGCTCCACCAACCTGTTGGATCCTCCATATTCATTCTTGCCAGTTGCCTTACATGATCGCTCATTTATTTCACGCCAGCAGCAGATTTGTTTGGTCAAATCGGCCATATTTGTTTGCCCGCAGCCTTTCAAGTCAGTCGTTTTTTTGGGTCTTTTTTGTCAAACATTGAGAAACGTTTTGAGCCACATTCTGGTGGATATGACCAGAAGGCTTCTGGCTTACTACAGCTGAGCAGCTGTGGTGGCCATCTTGATTTGTGTCGGTCGATTGAAGACATGCGTCCGACGATTACTTTAGGAGTTTTATTAAAATTCATCGTCTGGTTCTTGAGATGTTTCTGCCATCAGACAAACGAGGAGCTGCCGCCGCCGCCACCGCCGCCGTGCGTTTGGAACAACGCCTGCAGGCCGGCAGACCGAAGGACTCCCGGCCCGGTCCGGTCCGATCCAACTGCTGGGAGATTAACGATGCAACTGTAAGATTAAATAAAGTGAAGTGGACGTTGGCACAGAGACAAAGTCGGCGTGTCAGAACCCCGCCGGTGTGCAGACAATGGAGAGGCAGGTGGTGATTCACGCAGCCCAGGTTCTGCACATAATGATGATGGATGGCGAGCAGCGCTGGCTCGCCCGCCGCTGCCTCCCGTCTTCCTCGGAGGACAGCGTGATGATGAGTTATTTTTCTGCAGCTTGGCACAGCGTGACACATTCAGCTCCCCAGATGGCCCTCGCCGTGATTCACTCGGCCTCCTCGTCTGTTGCCTGGTAGCGTCTGCGGGCCGGCGGAACGTCACTCGCCTCAGAGCTCCGCCTCACGTGGCGAACACCAGCAGCCACCAACAAAACACCACTTTGATTTTTACTCCAAAGGGCTTTTCTGATTTAGTGCTCAGGTTTGTGATGCGGCGCTGCTCGGGCGCGCCTGCTCCCGTCGGGTTTTTAACAAGACTCTTCCTCTCAGCACGTAGCTGCAGAGCCTGAAGCTCCAGGCGCCCGATGTGTTTACGACACCATCGGTTCCAGAGACATTTTCACCGGACTGATGGTTCGGAAACACCGAGGTTTAAGTTCCAGAGAGCTGCAGAAATGTTTGGTTGTGACCACGTGGGCGTGTCCTCCGTGGCAGCCATCTTGTGTTCCCGCCTTTTACAGGAAGTGAGCTAAGAGCAGGAATTAAAAGAATAAACTGACGTGTAAATAACATGACAATATTTTATTCCTGATAAATAATCGTTAATGTTTAATTTATTTATGTGAAAATAAACTTATTTTTTCCCGCTCTTCTTACAATTTATTAGTCGTTTTTCCCCATAAAGTTCGGTCCACATCAGGCGAGCGGACACAGGACCAACGACACAATCTGCAGGAACTGTCCTCGTCCAGAACCAAGGTGGACGGTTGGACAACCGGAGACGGACGTGAAGGAAGACAAAGAAACCTGTCCGAGTCGGAGAACGGGCCGAGCTGTTGTTCCAGGCGCCCCCCTCCCAGGTTCAGCTGGAGACGGTGTGCGATTACACCGTCTCCCCTGCTGTCCGCCCAGCCGCCGCAGACTTGGTTTGTGTTGGAAGCGAGTCGCGGCTCTCGGGGGGGACGGAGGAATGCTGGGAGGGAAGATGGGATATTTTGCTTGAAGGAAACAGAACCGGGTCTCACGCTCCTGCCCTCCGGGGCCGTTTTCGTTGGGTTGCCAGTTAAAAAGAAAAAAAAGGGGGACCAGAGCAGGGCGGGGTGAGAAAAATCCACTGACTCCGACGGACGGAGGTAAAAAAAAGGCTTTTAAATAAAAGAAGCAACATCTGAAGGTTTGACGTTTAATAAACGGATTTAATTTATCATTAAAGGAACAAATATCCAACTAAACGTGCCGAGTGGAAGCAAAAACCACCGAAAAATAAAATTATTTCACCTAAATCACTGAGTTTTTATTTACAGGAACCAAATATTTGCCCAGAAAGTCTTCAGTAAAGAACTAATTCTTCTCTTCTGTGTCCTCTGTCCTCCATGTCCTCTCTAACTGCATCCATATATGTCCTCTTTGTCTCTAACATCCTTCTGTCCGTCCTCTGCACATGTCCAAACCGTCTCTAACTTTGTCTCCCAGTCCTTCAACCTGTGCTGGACCTCTGATGACCTCTGTCCATCCTCGTCCCTCCCAAGGACAACCAGCTCTGACACTTCCTGTTCTGTCTCCAAACCAACATGGCCGCTCTCCATCCTGCCTGGACAGATGAAGTCCTGCCCCTCTGTGACCTCTGACCTTGCAGCCTCCCTCTCGTTCTCACGCAGGTTCTCCATCTTCCAGGTTCTACAAACCGTCCAAACCAACCCGGCTGAAGGTTGAAACAGGATAAAACATGATCACCCGCCTGAGTTCAGCCGCTCGTGTCGTATTTTAATAAACTGCTGCCGGTTTTTCCAAACAGTCTTTGCAGAAATGAAATTGAATTTAAGGACACGTTCTCGCCCACTTCTTGTGGAAAAATCACGGATTACGGATTACTCAGAGTTCTCAGCTAAGACCTACTTTCCTCCTGAACGCGGGGTTATTCACAATCTGTTTTTATGTGTAATCTTATTTCATTTAATACCTTTGAATCCGCGTCTGAAAGGCTCTGCGTGGCTGTCACAAGGCTGTCTGATGCCATTAATTGGCTTCTCCGGTTCTGCTGCCTTTATGCCAAACGCTAAGCTTTTCAGCCCCCCTCCCCCGTCCTCCCCCTTCCTCCCCCCTCAGATACAGCCTTTCAAAGAGCCGTGGCGCTGCTGGAGAGCCGTGCTGGGATGTGGGCGGTGGACCCGACCCGCCCGGTTCCTCCAGCAGCAGAGAGACCCGACGGTACGAGGAGAACCCCCCCCCAGAACCAGCAGGAGGAAGGTGTTTTTATAAGAGGAGGCCCAGTCAGCATCTCACTGCCCCCCCCCGCTGGTCCTGCTCTTTTCATGGAGGACAGAGGACGGCGTCCAGCACGTCTCTGTTGGACGGAGACGGGTCAGATCTGTCCTCAGGCTGCGTCGTAATGAGGAGACGCAGCGCTGCAGAGAAATCTGAAATATTTTTAAAAATCGGGTCAAATTTCGATTCTCTGGTTGGTTCTGAGCCTAAATCTGTAGAGAAGGACTCTCAGCTACTACCACCCCAGAGCTCAGTCCGTGTACAGATGTACAGACAGGCGGTTACATGGTTGCCCCCCCCCCCGGGTCAGGACTCGAGCCTGCAGGTTCTTCTTCGACTCGGATCTGAAGTGTTTGAGGAACAGGTTCATCCAGAGAATCTCACACCGCAGCAGCCGATCGATCCGGAGAAGGTTCCTCCGATGAAGAGGAGGAAGGAGGAAGGCTGGTTTGCAAACATTACCACTGCATGTGGCCATCATCCATTCATTCATTCACTCATTCATTCATCCATCCATCCTTTCACCCCCCTGGGATCAGACGGGCTGACTCTTCCCGTCGAGGACCGTCTCACTCTCCAACCTATAAAAGATCCTTTTTCTTCTCCTGAAGAGGTTTTCAATCCTCTCCATACGTTTCCCCAGGAGGCTCCTCGAACCGTCTCACACACACACACCCTCTAACACACACACGTCAGCGCAGAGGAATTCCAGTTTGTGAGCTTTCATGTTTCCACCCGGGTTTGATCAAGAACCAGACAGAGACGGACTTTACTGACCTGAGGATCCAACCAACCATCCATCCAACCAACCATCCATCCAACCATTCATCCATCCAACCAACCATCCATCCAACCAACCATCCATCCAACCATTCATCCATCCATCCAACCAACCATCCAACCATCCAACCAACCATCCAACCATCCATCCATCCATCCTCTGCTGTTTGATCCACAGTCAGGTCTCTGGGGTCGCAGCTTCAGCAGGAAGTCCAGACATCTCTCTCCTCTTCCAGCTCCTCCCAGGCCAGCTGAGAGACATGGTCTCTCCAGCATGTCCTGGATCTTCTCTGAGGTCTCCTTCCAGTTGGACACCTTCCTAAGGAGGCATCCTTACCAGATGTCTGAACCACCTCAACTGCCTCCTCTGTAGAGGAGCAGCAGATCTACTCCAAGTTCCTCCCAGATAACCGAACGTCTCACCCTGTCTCTAAAGGAGAGTCCAGCTGCCCCGAGGAGAAAACTCATTTCAACCTCCTTCATTCAAGATCTCGTTCTTTCGTTCACTACCCAAAGTTCATGACCACAGGTGAGGGCAGGTCCGGTACAGAAGCTGCACCGATCCGTCTGTTGATCTCACGCTCCGTTCTTCTCTGAGATATTTAAACTCCTCCATTAGAGGCAGCTCCTCAGTCCCAACCCGGAGAGATCAGTCCGACCTTTTCAGACTGAGGACCACGGCCTCGGATCTGGAGGTGCTGATCTTCATCCCAGCTGTGAACCGCTTCACGGCCCGATGACGCCAACAGAACCACATCTGCCCACCGGACCGGAACCCCCTCCGCCTCGAGACAATCTGTCCATAACAGTCCTGAACAGGATCAGTGACATCGGGCAGAACTGGAGAAGTCCAACTCCGACTTACTGCCGACTTTGAATGACCCGGAACAACGGACTCACAGAGCGCCCCCCACAGGGTACCCCGAGGACCGCGGTCCAATGGGAAGACTCCCAGGCCCAATCCAGGACCCTGAACAGTTCAGGTTCAGCTCGTCGAACCTTCACCGTCTGAGGAGCTGCTCGCCTGCGACACCAAGATGGCTGCCAACACCAACAGCGCAGAAAAGACAAGTGAGCAGCTGAAGATCGACTCGTTTCACCAACGCTGAGCTGAAACGTCACCGGATGAAATCGTTCGTGATTTTATCTTCAAGGTTCGACCAGAACAACGATCTCAGCGGCGGGTGATATGCATTTAATATTTAATCTGTGATGAGTTAAAGAAAAGCTTGAGCTGTCGGCCATGTTGACACCGCTCCGAGTCGATCGGAGTCCGGACCTCCATGAAGACCTCACACCGACCGGCCTTTCTGCTTTTCTTCTGCCCTCTTTTCTTCATTATCTAATTCAAGTGTCAATTTGCAGCCGGCGCCCGCACTGAGCCTTTCTTCTTCTCTTGTCCGCGCCCGGCGGGGCGGCGTGCCTCCTACTTAATCGTTGATCCAATTAATTTGGGGAGCCTTTCTGCGCTCCTTTGGCAGACTGATGGCCGCTGAATGAAAACGAGCAACAAAGGGAGCTGAACGAACACAGGCCAGTGTCGGTGATTGACACCGGTGCCAAAACGCCTGCGTGTCGCCCTTTATGCCCGCCGAAGTTATGGACCCTTCGCCGGGAAAGGTGGCCGCGGTGAAAGAGACGAACATGTCTAATTAACTTGTGTCAAATAAAAAGGTTCGAGCGCCACAAAAGCGCCTCCGCCACCCTGCAGGTTTTTATGGTTCCTGCCTCCCGGTTGGGATGCTTATTAAACTGATGTCACTTTAGCTTTTCGTCTGCACCTGGCGTCTCTATGCGCCATTATCGGGCGCCGGAGGGGAACGCCGGGCTGCGCCACGGTGGGATTCTAACTGACACCCGGCGCTCAGAATCACCAAACTGTTCGTCTTCCTAACAGAACGTGAGCAGACAGAATCCAGAAACACCGAACCCTGAGCTCTTCAAGCTAAAAGCTAACAGCGCCTAAATGCTAACAGGAAGCTAAGAGCGGCTAAACGACTCGCCGACAAACACTGCAGTTTTCAGCTCAAAATCTGTAAAACTGACTTAATTACAGCAACTTATGTGTTTCCTAAGGTCAGTTAGCTGTGGCGGCCATGTTGAATCATACATCTGAGATGTATTGGTCCAGTGGTTTATGAGATATTTTGCTAACAGGCGAGGTTCCAGTGGATGCTAGGTTTTTACAGGGATGATGCTCAGCTACTACCACTTTCTGCTCAGCCAAGGCGGCCATCTTGAGCCCGGGTGACCCTGAAGGTCAACCAGTTGTAGCCGTTCACGACGACCCGCCCAACGGTGCCAACAGACGCAGGCAAAGAAAAAACCCCCACTGTGGCTCTGCCTCCTGAGGCAGGTGATCATGTACGCCGCCCACAGATCCATCCGGTGGTTCTGATGAACGGAAGAGTCCAAAACTGACCTTTAAAGCTTCGGCTGAACATTTAAAACAAATCCAAGACGACTTTTCATCCCAAGAACATTGCCTGTTAGCAAAATATCTCATGAGTCACCTGACAGATTTTAATTAAACTTTCAAAATAACTTCAACTGGTTAATGTTTGGAGTCAACCCATTTCAAGATGGCTGCCGCAGCTAGTCAGCCTTGGTAAACATAAAATAAACTTAGTGTGGCGGCCGAGCGCCAGAGAGGTGGTCGAGCCCCAGAACAACCTCACCTGCCCGATGTGAAAATGTAAAAACATGATCTCCCATCGCCGCCGGCTCTGTGCTGCAGGCGAGGAGGCGGCAGAGAGCGCACAGAGGCGGCTTCTGGGAGCAATTTGGAAATTATGTAATTTGACGAAGGCGGCGGGGAGCCTCACAAAGAAGAGTGCCACAGAAAAATAAAACCTGTTATTACCTTCCACACACACACACACACACACACTCAGCACAGAGTCAACCTGTCAGTTTTACAGGTTTCAGGGATTTAAGGTTTTTTTGCTTCAAACCACAAAGCTAAAAAATTTTACTTCTCCTGGCAACAAAATGACTTTTTTTATTTAACTATTTTACAAAAACGCTTAAAAAAACAACGAGAACTTTTCAAATCCTTCAAATGTTCTTAATTTAACTTCAGTGTAACAAGAATACAGCTAACACTGCTAGTTTTAGCTAAAAGCTAACGTTCTGCTAGATTTAGCGTGCCTTTTGTTGCGTTTCGTATATTTTTTTAAAAATATTTTGCGGTGGATACCTTTAGCTAAGACGGTGGCTACCTTTAGCTAGGGCGGTGGCTACCTTTAGCTAAGACGGTGGCTACCTTTAGCTAGGGCGGTGGCTACCTTTAGCTAAGACGGTGGCTACCTTTAGCTAAGACGGTGGCTACCTTTAGCTAAGACGGTGGCTACCTTTAGCTAAGGCGGAGGCTACCTTTAGCTAGGGCTGTGGCTACCTTTAGCTAAGACGGTGGCTACCTTTAGCTAAGACGGTGGCTACCTTTAGCTAGGGCGGTGGCTACCTTTAGCTAAGGCGGTGGCTAACTTTAGCTAAGGCGGTGGCTAACTTTAGCTAAGGCGGTGGCTAACTTTAGCTAGGGCGGTGGCTACCTTTAGGTAAGACAGTGGCTACCTTTAGCTAGGGCGGTGGCTAACTTTAGCTAAGACGGTGGCTACATTTAGCTAAGGCGGTGGCTACCTTTAGCTAAGGCGGTGGCTAACTTTAGCTAGGGCGGTGGCTAACTTTAGCTAAGACGGTGGCTACATTTAGCTAAGGCGGAGGCTACCTTTACCTAAGGCGGTGGCTAACTTTAGCTAAGGCGGTGGCTATGTTTAGCTTTTAATGACCATATTTACATTTTTAGCTGATATTTTGCTTTGTTTACCTTTTAGCTAGCTAAAAATTTCTCTAGTTTCTATTGTTTCAACAAAACCTGTTGTTTAAAGATCTGAAACGTGTTTAAGAAACGGGATCTCAGGCAGCAGAAGAAGACACGAAGACAGACACGAAGACAGACACGAAGACAGGTGTGCTGAAGATGAAGGACACGCGAGTCGTTCTGGACTTCAGGTGGACTCGTGTCGTTTTATTAACCCAGAAACTTGGATGAAATAATTAGGAGAAAAGATCCTCCAGCTTCCAGCATTACTCACGTCTGCGTGTCACCCACTCACAATAAAAGCAGCCAAAGATGACAAATTCAGCTGCAGGGAAGCAGCCGAATGAAAGAGCAACATCAGAAACACTCGCCCACCAACAATTTACAGGCGCCACGCTCGCAGCCGTTTCATGTCCTCCGGTTTGGCAAAAAAAATTAAAATTAACACAACATTCATCTGAAACGATTCTGTCTGCAGGATGAAGGTGAGTGGGCTGCTACAGCTGCTGCTACTGCAGGTCTCAAAGCTTTTCCCCACTTTTTGTCTGAAACGGGTTTTTCAGCCGAGTGAAAAGGAGCGAACCTGTCGGATCCTGTAATTACACCTGCAGGCGCCGCTTTGCTTTCTTTCAGGGACGAAGGTTTCACTCCAAAGAAAAAAAGAGTTTGAATATTTTCGATTTCTAAAATAAAAAGAAAAAAAATCTAATTTTAATGTTTAAACTGCAGAGAGACGTCTACAGCGGAGTGGGGCGGCTGGTGGGAAACAAAAACACTTTTCCCCCGATCTGAGGCTGAAAAACAAGCCGAACATTAATCAAATGCCTGTCACCCGCCGGCTTCCAGCCAGAAACTTTACTCTGAAATCATTTAAGGAACTGACAGAACCGTAAACGTTCTGATAGAACCTGAACAAAGTCTCCAAACAGGACCGGGTTTAGAGCTCTAACAGGACCGGGTTTAGAGCTCCAACAGGACCAGGTTTAGAGCTCTAACAGGACCAGGTTTAGAGCTCTAACAGGACCAGGTTTAGAGCTCTAACAGGACCGGGTTTAGAGCTCCAACAGGACCGGGTTTAGAGCTCCAACAGGACCGGGTTTAGAGCTCCAAACAGGACCGGGTTTAGAGC